>NC_044495.1:58350404-58367904 GCF_902362185.1 Chanos chanos | reverse complement strand
TTCATTTTTCATGCAACTGTTCCTGTTTCCAAAACCTTCCATCTCCTGCTTATCTTAATCATTACACAGAATCTTCTAACCTCAGTGAGAAGAGGTGGTCTGCAGCAAGTGTGTGTGTGCGTGCGTGCGTGCGTGCGTGTGTGTGTGTGCCTGCTTCCTGGAAGGAAAGTCTAGGAAGCCAAATCTACTAATTATTTGCCCAATTAGAGATGGAGAGAGGGAGAGAGAGAGGCAGAGAGAAAGACTGAGAAAAAGAGAAGAGAGACAGAGAGAGAGAGAGACAGAGAGAGAGAGGAGTAAACGAGAGAGGGAGACAGAGAGAGAGAGAGGAGTAAATGAGAGAGAGAGACAGAGAGAGAGAGGAGTAAATGAGAGAGAGAGAGAGAGAGAGAGAGGGGGAGGAGTAAATGAGAGAGAGAGAGAGAGAGAGAGAGAGAGAGAGACAGAGAGAGAGAGGAGTAAACGAGAGAGGGAGAGAGAGGAGTAAATGAGACAGAAGGAAGGAGAGCTCTGTATGCAGTCCATTCCTCATTTTTTAATGACGTCTGTGTGAGAGTCCAACTGGAAAAGATCGTAAGACTCATTTAACATCTGGAGCTGATATGGTCCTTGACGCCTTGACATGAACTTCATAATGTATTTAATTTAACCACAGCAGCCCTCTCTCTGTACACACCGCACACACAACTCACAGAGACAGCCAATCAGAACCCAGAGAACGGCTACCACACTTCCCAAATGGACACACACACACACACACACACACAACTCAGACAGCCAAAGCCCAGAGAACAGCTACCACACTTCCCAAATGGACACACACACACACACACACACACACACCTCAGACAGCCAAAGCCCAGAAAACAGCTACAGCACATCCCAAATGGACATACACACACGCGCACACACAAACACAAACAGAGAGAGACAGAGAGAGGAGGAGGAGGAGGACAGAGAGAGAGAAATAATCAACTCCGCCAATAAAATTTGGAGGAATCTCTCAACTCACACTTCTGAATATCCAAATAAAGGACAGAGATATTAAGTGATACACTGAAGTGTGGATGTACTGAAGGACAAATGGAGACAGTTTGTCACTCACACATTCTCTCTCTCTCTCTCTCTCTCACACACACACACACACACACATTCCGAGGAGAGGCTTTATTCACTGAGATAACATGCTCTTTTTAGCTCTATCCGGTTTTCTCATCTGTTCCTGGAGATATTTAAATCATAATTAAGACGTTTTATATAACTGAGAGTGACACATTCCACCTGGTCTTCAGTTGTCTCTTCCTACTGGGCTGAAGTCCATCTCTCTCTCTTTCTCTCTCTCTCTCCAGCCCCCTCTTTCTTCTGGCCCTGTTTTCTCTCCCTTCCTCTCTCTTTTCTTTCAAATTCTCTCTCTTTCAGCCTCACAGCACTTAGTTTATCCCTTACGTTTTCCTTCAACCATGTTTTTCCTCTTTCACTACCGCTTCCTCTCTCTCTCTCTCTCTCTCTGTCTCTCTCTCTCTCTCACACACACACACACACACACACACGCACACGCGCGCGTACACACACACACACTCATCACCCTCACCATTAGAGTTTATAATTTTTCAGTGTAATGTTGAGTAATTGCTGTGACATAATTTCCTTTGTTCTACTCTTCACGCATGACCCATGACACACACACACACACACACACACACACACATACACACACATACACATACACTCACACACAGTCGAGGTGGGTGGTTGGCTACCACAGAACACACAAAATTCTTGTGGAAATTCAAAGGTCTTTTTGCGTTCTTAAATGACAGACATTACCGTGGAAACGATTCAGAGGTGAGGGGGTTGATGAGACTGAGTTAAAGACGACTCTAAAACATTCATATTTAAGAGTTTCATACAGACAGAAAAAAACAGTGTGTGTGTGTGGGGGGGGGGGGCATGGTTACCTTGACAACTTGTGGAATGTTGACATACCATTCGGGACCATTCAGGAAAACCACAGAAAAATTTTTTTTAAAAAAACACAGGCACATCTCTCGGCCAAAAAGTTCCCCATAAACCCGGGCAAAGTTCTTCGGTTCTCCGGTCGTGGCGGGGGGAGGAAACGGGGCGCTGGGGGGGAGGGGGTGGGGGGGGTCATGCCGTCCTTTGCGCGCCCGCTAACTTTTCCACTCCGAGAAAGAACGATAAAATCTGTTGGAGTGGTGGGAGCGAGAACACGCCAAAGGGTCCAGGGTCACGGTGGCCCTTAGATTTATCAATGAATGCTGGGCTGGTATCCCATATCGCACACGCAAATGCACACGCACAAACACACACACGCACACACACACGCACAAAACAAACACACACACACACACACACGCACACACACGCACAAAAAACACACACACACACACACACACACACACAGCGACTCCTGTTTCAGGACCAACGTAACACAGCTGTTTGCTTGTGTTTCTCTTTACTGAGAGAGAGAGAGCGACAGAGGGAGGGAGAGAGAAATAGAGAGCGACAGAGGGAGGGACAAAGAAAGAGAGAGCGACAGAGGGAGGGAGAAAGAGAGAGCGACAGAGAGAGGGAGAGAGAAAGAGAGAGCGACAGAGGGAGGGAGAGAGAAAGAGAGAGCGACAGAGGGAGGGAGAGAGAAAGAGAGAGCGACAGAGGGAGGGACAGAGAAAGAGAGAGCGACAGAGGGAGGGACAAAGAAAGAGAGAGCGACAGAGGGAGGGAGAAAGAAAGAGAGAGCGACAGAGGGAGGGAGAGAGAAAGAGAGAGCGACAGAGGGAGGGAGAGAGAAAGAGAGAGCGACAGAGAGAGGGAGAAAGAGAGAGCGACAGAGGGAGGGAGAAAGAAAGAAAGAGAGAAGGACAGAGAGAGGGAGAGAGAAAGAGAGAAGGACAGAGAGAGTGAGAGAGAAGGAGAGAAGGACAGAGGAGAAAGGCTTAAAGTGACAGACAGAAAACAAAGTCTCCTGACCTAGAAAGCGTTGAAGAGGCCCTTTTGGTTGGTTTTTCAAGCTCTATGGTTTTCAGATGACCCTTTCCTGTGACACATACCCACTGTCCAGCCCCTGTCCTTTCTAAAGAGCGACATGCCATTTAAGAGCAACAGAGAGAGAGAGAGAGAGAGAGAGAGAGAGAGAGAGAGAAACAGAGAGAAGAAAAGAGTGCTGTTAAGTTGAAAACAGCAATTGATAGTTGGGAGTTCTGCGTGCCAAGACTCCATTTGAGTTTAGAGGCCGAGACCACAGGCCTGCGTTTGAGTGCGCCACACCCCCAAACACACACACACACACAGAGAGGCTGTGGAAGTGAGCACTGCCATCCTCCCTCCTGGACACAGAACAGGGAGATACACACTTCATCCATCCAAAGTCACCCCACCCAGTCTGGGACAAACAGAGACAGAGAGACGGAGAGAGAGAGAGAGAGACAGAGAGAGAGCTAGAGAAAGAGAGAGAGTGCTTGCATGCCATTTTTGCATGTTCGCACGCTGAATGCATGTGTATGTGCATGTGTGTGTGTGTCTGTGAAAGAGGTAAAGTGTGTGTGAGCATTGTGCATGCCTACATGTGTATGTACTATGCATGTGCGGTTTGTGAGAGGAAGAGTGTGGTGTGGTGTGGTGTGTGTGTGTGTGTGTGTGTGTGTGTGTGTGTATAAAGTGCTGTGGTCAGTAAAAGGACAGTATGTCAAGATCCCCATCATTATTTCTGTGTTTATTTATAACTGCAGTTCCGTGCCCTCGTACAGGATGAGGCCTGCCGCTATGGCAACACTCACTAACCCCAGCACAGTCGCCGCTGGCAACCAGCATCACACTCTGTCCCTAATAGCCTGGAGGGAGCAGGCTGAAAACCTCAGAAGGGTTGGCCACAGGTCTGCATCCCCTTAAACCACAAACACACACACACACACATACACACACACTCATACATACACACACTCTCATACACACACACACGCACTCACACACACACACACGCACACACGCACTCACTCACTCACTCACTCACACACACGAGCGCGCGTGCACTCACACACTCATGCGCACTCACACACACTCACACAAACCCATACACACAGACACACACACTCATACACACACACACAAACACACACACCCTGAGGGGGGGGGGGGGGGGGGGATTGCCCAGAATTTTATTAAGACTGGCTGCCCATCTGTCCAAAAGTCAGTTCCTCACTGATAGCCTAAACAGACCCACTCATATTCTCCCTCCACCCTCAGGAAAAGGCGCTGATGCTTCATGTTCCTGTTCTCACTCCTTCACTTTCTCATTCCCCCGTCTCTCTCTCTCTCTCTCTCTCTCTCTCTCTCCCCCTCTCTGTCCCATCAGTCATGCCAGGTTTACCTCAGAACAAGGTCCAAACACATAAACGGTTTGGGTGGTTAAAACGTATAAAAACTGTGTCATCGACTTCCATAAAACCAGTAAGAGGGAGAGAGAGAACAAAAGTAAAGCCCAGAAAAAGAGAGAGGAGGAAAACGGAGGGAGAAGCTGCTGGAGGGAAACAGAGAGGAAAGGAAAGAGCTTTTGGACGTACTGAATACACGGTTTGCCTTTTTCAGACCACCTAGACAGAGAGTTCCTCTCAAAAAAAAAAACCTCCAAACCGAACCCAAAAATATTTCACAGGAGAAATGTTCCAGTAGCTTCAGGAAGAGAACGGGGCTCGGCGATTTCTCCGCCTGTCAAGGGAGAAGCCTGGAGCGAGCTTTGATGTCGCCATTTCGTGCCTGTGTTCTTGATCAAGCATGTGGAATCTTCTAGAACATCTCCCTCAATCAAAAGGGTCTGAGACAAAGGCCTACTGACAGAAGTTCAACTAGCCCCCCCCCCCCCCCGCCCCCACTTTTCTTTTTAAATTCTTGTCTGACATCAAACCTCCAGATCTCGACTTCTCAGTTTGTCTTCCCCACCATCCTTTTTCTCATGACTGACTCACACTTTCTCTCTCTCTCTCTCTCTCTCTCTCTCTCTCTCTCTCTCTCTCACTCTCTCTCTCTCTCTTTCTCTCTCTCTCTCTCTCTCTCTCAGAGGTGTAGCTGTTATCAGAAGCCCATCCTCAGAGAGTGTCTGCTGGTGAGAGGGTCTGACTGGGACAAAGGCCACCTCTGTGTCCCAGCTCCTACTGGGCCGTCGCCGCACAAAGAGGCGGAGGGTGAGGGCGGAGTGAGGGAGGGAGGGAGGAGAGGATGAGAGAGAAAGGGTGGAGGTTTAAAACTGAAATAGAGGAATCCCCTTGTGTCCTCCTCTCCACCCTCTCCGTCTCTCTCTCTCTCTTTTCCGTCCATCTCTGACCGACTCGAGTACACAACGGCACGTCTGTCCCGTCGGTCATGTGGGGAAAGCTAACACCGCTCTCACCGATTCCACTGCATCAGAGCCTCTATTGTACAGGCCTGTGTTCCCAGGACACTTTACACCTAACGGAGAGAAGTTAATGGAGTCGTCTCTGGGCTCCTGTCTCTCTCTCTCTCTGCTTCTCTCACAGCTCCTCCAGTTGAGTGGAGAAGTGGCGGAAAACTTTTTTTTTTTTTTTTCTAGAAGTTTCTGAATGGAGCCTCATCGCCCCGTACGCCAGACCCAGGCCTCACATTTCCCCACACAGGACAGAGGACCCAGTGAAGAGAGAGAGTGTTGGAGGGGCCCTCTAAAATGCTCACCAGGCAAACCTGGACAAAATGAGCGTGTGTGCGCGTGTGTCTGTGTGTGTGCGCGCATGTGTGTGTGCGTGTGTGTGTGTGAACGACGCAAAACTCTGAAAGCACTCAACTCAACGCTCATGAAAGCCGGAGGTAGAGAGAGAGAGAGATCACTGGTTGAGCTCAGACCCCGTGGCAGGCCTCCTCAGGCGGGGGGAAAAAAATCCAAGCAAGCATCCACTCTCCAGGGGTGTCCAGAGCTCTGGGCAAAACCGCAAAACACCTGAGGGTCTGTGAGAACACAGAGTGCTTTCCACTCAGCTGCAGGGCCGGACCCAGGCAGGCTGGAGGGATCAGGAGAGAGCGCAGGACCTAAATAACATCAGACCTGTCTGAAGGTTCTGCCGAATGAATGATCGATATCAGAAACTCAACGCGCTAATGTAACTTGGACGCTTGGTCTACGTTTACAACATTTTCCCACAGCCATGTTGTGCATGTATTCTGTGTTTTCTGGCCAGGAGTCTAAAGTATGTACGCGCACATACACCAAACACACACGCACAAGCGCGCACACATGCACACTTCTAAATGTGTAGCGTCTCACGCACAAAGACACACACACACACACACACACAAAGTCTCTCCTCGGATTTAGTTAAGCACTAAAAAAGATTCAACGTCCTGGAGCAGCCTGAGAGTGAAAGAATGCAAGCGCTCCCAGAAGAGGAGAGAGAAAAAGATGAAAAGATTCCAGTTTGGGATGAAAAATGAGGAGAAAGGGTGAGCGGATCTTTAAAAAAAAAAAAAAAAAATCTGTAAAAGTATGCAGGGGAAAAGCTGTGGTACGCTCGCTCTCTCTCTCTTTCTGTCTGACACACACACACACACACACAAACACACACACACACACACACACACACACACACACACACGCGGGTCAGCAGAAGTAGGCCGTGTGACAGAAGAGTGTGTAATACCCTGCATTCCTCTGAGTAAAAAAAAAACATCACAGGCCTGGTCATCCACTCGACTCCTAATACCGTCCACGCTCCCAGCTGCCCGTGCGGGACCCAGACCCAGACACGCTGCATCACAGCCAGGAACAGCTCCTCTCACATCAGCCTGGCTCGCGGTCATTAGCTTCACACCAAATCTGACCCCCACCCCCCCTCAAAACCACAAACTGACCCCCTCCCTAATCGGTTCATTTATCTGATCTTGGGGCACAGCAAAGACGCAAGTCATCACCCCCTTAGCTTTCTCGCGCGCTCTGTGTCCGACCAAAGCGACATTACAGTCATTCCACTCTCAGGCTAAATGAACATCTCTCCATCTCTGCTCCTGACAGAGGAATAACAATCATAAGTCCTTCGGGGGAAAGGATATGTTTTTTACCGATCTGTTACAAGAATTGTTTTTTTTTTTTTGCTCTGAGAATATATTCTCAAATTTGTGTTCCGATGCCAGGATAGAAAGAGGCCAAAAACACCCCCTGAAACAATAGAGAGAGTTCGACATAAAAGGGAAAATTTCTGCCTCACTGAGTGGTTGTCACTAAATTGAGGGGGAGGGGGTCACTGACCAATGGGATGTGCTGACAGGCTTGAGTGACAGGTCTGGACAGGTTCGAGTTTGTCAGTGGCCCAACACACACAGCAGGCAGACGGCTGGGGTTTTGTCTGGACCTGACCAAATCAAGGCATGAAACAAGACAGCAGGCTTGTTGTCTGCCGACCTTCAGCCTCCCAGACTTCCTGAACGAATGAACGAGAGAACGAGAGGAACGAGAGAGCTTCACCACAAAGAGATAAGACACATCTGTTTCCAATGACTTTTCTCTCTCTCTCTCTCTCTCTCTCTCTCTCTCTCTCTCTCTCTCTCTCTCTCTCTCTCCCCCCCCACCCCTCAACAAGCTACAAGGGCAGAGATTGACCGAAACCTTTTCCACTGTGATCGCAAGAAGCATTCAAAAAAAGAAAAAAAAAGAAAAAAAAAAAACCCTCCCACGGCCATCTTCGCTGTTACAAAACGGACGTCTCTCCAAAGACCTGACCGCTTCTGACGCGTACGTGGAATGTTCTTTTGGAGTTTAATAAGTCTGTGTCACTAAGTGCATATTTATCTAAAGACCTCGTTAACATCAACAGCATTCATGAAATGACTGGAATTCCATCAGCAATCGAAAGGTCCTGCCTTATTTTTTCCTGTTCTGTCATCTGCCTTCTAGAACCCTCTGTGGGACTACAGTGACTCTACATAACTTACATGTCTCGTGATGAACTTTCCCACAATGTTCCGTTCCCTTTTTTTTTTTTTTTTTCTCTTTTAACCCCAACTCCTAAATCCCTTTGCTGAACCCTTATACTCCTTGGCTTTTAGTGGCTGGAAACCAGTAAAGAAATACTGCAACCACCAGTTAGTGGTGGATCAGCCCTAGACCATCCTTTATGGTCAAGTGTGGTTCCACAAATATTGAAACAACATTAATGAGCCCCGTGTCTTAGTGAATCCTCGAAAGGTCAAACTCATTGGGGTTTTTTTTTTCCCTTTCTTTTTCTTCGGAGCCCTAATCACTCGCTTCCTTACAACGATGTTTTGAATTAACCGTTCCAGCTTTCTTCCTGTACCTTAATGTCAGACCGCCGAGCTGACCTTTCACGGTTTACGTGCATCTCCCACTAAGAAAATATCAAAACTAGTCACTTCTTTGTTGTGGGGGTGGGGGTGGGGGTCAAAATTTGTGCATGGAGTGTACAATTATTTCGTAGAAGAGTAATCAGCTCCAGAGGGCCTGGCAACCTACCTACGCCCCTGAGGATATGACCCAATAAACAGACTTATTCTCACAGAGTCACTGGTAGCAGATTAAATGACTCAGATTAATATAATTGGTTCCAGATTAAGATTACATATACTTTATATATCCTGACATACTTAGATTCGACCTAAGTCATGATCGAGTTGAGAATGTCAAGATCCAGTCGAAAGCATTTTGTATGACAAGAAGCAGAGTCGAAATTATACTAAATATTGTCTGTCACGCAGCTATTAATACAGATTCCTTTGAATTCTCAAAAAGTGCCGGGGAGGGGGGGGGGGTTTCTATTGCTTGCCCTAACACAGTTTTAAGATTAATGAGGTTGTAGTCTCTTTAAGGCACTCAAGGACAGTTTTCTGGAAGCAAATTAAAACACAGTCCAGAAACGAAAAGGGCTTCCAACAGAAAAAAATCAGCATTAAGCGTGACGTTTTAACCCATGACTAGGCTTATACTGGGCTGAATTTAAATGAGTGGGAGATCTGGTTCTGAGAGTCCTACCTGAGAAAGAGGCCTGGACAGTCTGTGACTGATGTTCTTGTCTTCAGGGGACCAGGGGCGCGACTGGAGGCTGAAACGTACAAGCAAAGACAGGTTAATGACACACAGGCGTTTCTTCAAGGAGGCGAAAAAAAAATAAATAAAAGCATTTCCAAATTCTACGGGAAGTTCTTATTGAGTGCGTCAACTGTGCGTGAATTGGGGATGAAGGGGTGCCGTGAGAAAAATGGTCTTGGAAGGAGAACTGAGGCCAAAGATTCTCTGTTGACATCTACATGGAACTTAGCTCAAATGGAGCGAGAACATGGCAGGAAAATAAACACGAGCCAAATTACAATCAAGAGGTCTTCAGATGTCCACGCGAGCCTGGGAACCTGAGGGTCAGTCAAAGTCTGCACAGCCGCTACTTCTGCGGGTACCGCCGCAAAATGTCGGCCCCGTTCAGACTCTGTCAGCAAAACGACAAAGCCTCGTTCGCCCCACACAGGCCTTCGACGTCGCTCGCCCGTCATCCGCGGGTTATGAAACACAGCCCGAATCCTTTCGGGCTCGAGATGTAAAGTGAAACCAATCGGTACTGACACCTGGAATGCGGCTTCAACCACAGAAAAGCCTGATTTCCTTGGTCCTGAGCCCTTGGAGAGCAGGTACAGAAAAAAATGGAGGGGTGTGTGTGTGTGTGTGTGTGTGGTTAAGGGGAGGGGAGGTGATTCAGAAGCACTGAAACATAGCCTGAACTCTGACTTCTAAATGGGCTCTGGAGGTTTTGCCTGCAGGCAACACTGCTTACTGGCTGGATATGTCGCAGGCACAAAGAGAGATAGAAAGAGAGAGATAGAAGGATGAAGGAAGAGAGAGATAACCATATGTTATCCTTCTGTTCTCTTGAAAAGTTCACCCTTACGTTGTGTCTTGTCTAGCTCTTTTGTTACGAGTTCAGTGCAGAATGTCCTAAACCCAAAAAACGTGCCGCGTTCACTTGCCATGCTACGCTTCATTTCTCTGACGTAAACACTTTACCGCTTAGCCGTGACGTTAACTTTTATCTTTCTCAGTGATCACGACTCTATGGGTGTTTCTTTGACCGTCACAGGATTTCTGGAACTTTCCGGCCAATCGGCAACAGTTCTTGTGGTTAGAATCACTAGCTGATCTGTCTATCAAAGTAACGGACTCTGAGTAATGGGAGACTACTTTCTTCCCTGAGATAGCTCTATAAATGGAATGCATTTTTTATTTACACAGCTGAGTGCTTTTACTGTGGCAATTAAAGTTTAAAACAAAAAAAAAAAACACCCATCTCGAACATATCAGCTGTATATTTTGAAAAAGAAACGTTTGGTTGCTTCCCAGAGTCAGCCGAAAATTTATCCAGAGAAATAACAGAAAAGGGTGATGGTTGAAATGGAATACCCTTGTTAGTACTCTTCAAAATGTACCAAGTTCCACGGAGACACTGACAGATCTTGATTGTTCTACAGCCACTCATCTCAGGAGGTCACGTCACTCATCTCTTTTTCTGTCCAGATAACGTCTGCGTTCCTAATGTAAATACACCTGGCGGAAAATTCTAGATTGCAGAAGATTCTTGAGCTGGTTTTGAAGAATCTCTGAGAGATACACTGGAACGCCACCGCGACTCCACCGGTACCGGTGGGAATCAGTGGGAAATAGCACGGACTGCAGCTCCATGGTAACCGTACTCAACATCGGTAGTTCCGAAGGAGTTTCCCGGCACCGTGTTACTCTGATGCAGGCTCTTAAACCGCAGACTAAAAGAGAAGGTTCGCTGACGCGCCATCCTTTCATCACCTTATCTCCCAACTTAAAAATAACTGATATTCGATGCATTCAACTGACTTCATATCTGACATTCCAAACGGTTCCATACAGCAAAACGAAACAGAGCTCTCGCTGGCTATAAAACCTCTGACCTTTTCTCTGCCTCGTACAATCTCACTGTGTCAAAAGTTAAGTTCAGTTATGTTTTGAGACTCACATTCTGAGGGTTGGAGCTTTCAGAAATATGGCAAACCTTTTTCTTTGAGGCGCTGAGAGACCTTGAGAGGGAAGGTGTGATTTTTACCTCTTGTTACTGTAGGATGTTATGTAGGCGCCCTTCCTGTCGGGGCTGGCGGGCGGCTCAGGGGAGTATGGACCCGGAGACAGCGACGCTGGACTGGAGATGGTGTACTCCCTGTAGTTCTGGTTCTCGTCATGACTCACCTGCACCGCCTCCTACAGGAGAGGGGGAGGAACAGCAACAAGGGAGTAACTCAGCAAGGCGGCCAAGAGCGAGAGCTTCCATTTCTTTCTTTTTTTTTCTTTTTTTCTTTTCTTTTTTTTTTAACATAACTCAAATGAGTAACCCACTTAAATGAAACTGCTCTTACAACCTCCCCTCATTCGTTTCGCGCTTGTAAAGCGAGAGAACAATCTGAGCATCATTTTTCACATTCTCCTGTAGCTTACGCTGAGATTAACAGCCTCTTCAGTCAAAAAAAAAAAAAAAAGCTGGTTTTGTAACAACAGGCAGGTTTGCGACCTCAGCGATCCATTCCGCTTCGAGCGTTTCCCTTCGGGCTGACAACACATCGTTTTCCAGCGTTCGTCTCCGTGTTCCCTTGGTCGTATCTTCCGTGACAGGAGACACCCCTACAGGCAGCCCCCCCCCCCCTCTGTCCGATAAAAATACAGGAACCGTGGCTGATTTACAGCGTTCTCCGGTTCTCTTCGCATATCTCATTGTCTCTCTGAGTTACGACTGCTCGAGCAGCAAAAACGAAAAAAAAAAAAAAAAAAGAGCAAAAAAAACCCCATACCAAAATGTCTCCTTTATGACATGTCCTTGACCCTCAATTCATCTTAAATAATGAGAGAGGGTTCGGGCCTTGTTAACGAGAAACAGCTTTTACGTGGCTGTACAGTTCCGTACCAAACCCCCCCCGGGCCCTGGAGGGCCACTCAGGTTTTTTGATCCAAACTACATATCCTAAACTGGTTTGTTTGAATCATTTACCCTCTTTAGGTCTAGCGGCGGACTAATTGGGGAAATCAGGCGATGCTGTACTTCACATTTTGAACAGAAGCCTGGAGACATAACAGGCCAGGAAGACAGGGGGTTTGACGCACCTGGCATAGAATAAAACCGGATGTACAGATATGACGTTTGACTGCTTGAGGCGATACATGCTGATTTAGATCAAATATCGACGCGAAAAACTCTGGTATTCGAACGACGCTCGCTAGAGAAGTCTGACACCCTCGGCTCAGAGGAAACTCGGTCATCTCTGAACAGGAATCGTCTTGTACAGAAACATCTAGCATAGTTTTACAAATTAATAAACTGACAGAAAAAAAAAAAAAAAGAGAATGAAAAAATGATCTGATGAAATATCGGTCCATATTTGGTAGCTGAAGCATTGAGTTCATACCTACGTTGCCCAACACTGAGCTCTGGTACCTAAAATAAACTCTATTTGAGTCACATTGTGCGGTAAATGAATGATTCCCATATTCACAGACAGCTGACTAAGAACACAACAGGTCTACAGTCACTGTGGTCAAACAAAAATGGCAACACAGGACAAGCAAAATTCAAACCGAGTGGCCCTAACATCTAACTTCTTCCACAAACAAACTCAAAAACTCAAAAAAAAAAACAGGCTCAATCAAACAAGAACATCTTGTTTTAACTCATTTGTTTTTTCACAAAATTGGACTATGCAAAATAATCAGAAAAGTTTTCTTTCTTTCTTTTTTTTTTTTTAACTGGTATGAAGTATGCTCTTTGCTATTCAAAAACTGCATAAACATGGTTTCTGCTGTCCATAATGAAATTTGTTTTGGACGCAAGTGATCATTTCACACTTCATAAACACAGTTCTTGTCTTTTTCTTGTCCAGCACACACACACAGACACACACACACACACAGACACACACACACACTGACCTGAAAGCGACCAACAAGCTGTTCCTTAGAGCTGATCCCATTGGTTTCTCCGGGGGTGGGCGGGTCAGGCCTGCGATGGAGATACAGGCGTTAGCCGTCAATCAGAGTTCGAAGCCCAGTGCGAGCAGACGCAGTCTCAATCGGAAAAGAATGATTCATTGTCCGTCTGCGTTGTTACTGCGACCAGACGGATTGAATCAGTCTGTCTGTGTATTTTAATCCACCAAATCCACCTTCCAGGCTAATTTTGATGTTTGACAGAAGATCGTGTTCCTTTAAAACGTTTTAATTAAACGGGGCTTTCTTTCATTAAGCGATAGTGACGGCTTTTTCTCCCTGTCTCTCTCTTTTTTTTTTTTTTGCCAACTTCTGAGAAAGCAAAAGCCTTGAGGATAATGCCATTCTTCATGAAATGGGGGGGGGAGTTGGCAGACATGAGCAGCAGCAGACTCAATTATACGAAGAAACGAAAACATGAACATGACAAATCCATCAGCACAAATCTCAATCAGGAAGAGTAATATGTCCAACAATGTTTATTTGAGTAAAATTAAGCACTGTTTTATAGACTATAGAGGGCAAAAAAATCTCATTGATTTTTCCAGACAGGAACTCCACACAAGGGCCCCATTCTACAACTCAACTGTGCTTCCTAAGGAACGGACGGGATCTTGGTGAGCCGTTTAGTTTGGTGGGTTTTTCATCTGTGCTAATGTGAGAAAATAAAATGGGAGGACAGAACAAAGGAAAGAAAAAGAGATCGAGAGAGACAGACAGACAGACAGAGAGAGAGAGAGAGAGAGAGAGAGAGAGAGAGACAGACAGACAGACAGACAGACAGAGAGAGAGACACTTCTGTCTACTACTGTATTTCAAGTTTCTGAAATAAGTGTTTAAACAGGAAGTCCAACACATTCTGCTGATGTTAAGGATAAAGGCAAAAAAGCCCAAAAAAAAAAAAAAAAAGCAAAAAAAAAAAACCCCTGACACCTAATATTTTTTTGGCCTTTGAAGTACCACAATAACTTCAACATGGAATTCCACACTGTATATCCAACTGACTCCAGAGCCCTGAACACGCCTGTTTCTCCTCAGTTTGTCCTCCCAACTCACACCTCATCCAGACCACTTCAGACGGACGGCGGGCCATCGCGCAGCTCAGGAACGAAAGCGCGTCCCTAACGTTCTTCGTTTGGGTGGTTTTAATGGTACATTTTACTGTCGGTCTCCTGAGGGGCCAGGAACTGGAACTACAGTGTGAGTGCCAGCAAAAATACACCAGGATAGTCCCGAACGTGTTCTCTCTCTCTCTCTCTCTCTCTCTCTCTTTCGCTCTCTGACTCTCTCTCTCTCTCTGGCTCTCTCTCTCACTCTCTCTTTCGCTCTCTGACTCTCTCTCTCTCTCTGGCTCTCTCTCTCACTCTCTCGCTCTCTCTCTCTCTCTCTCCCGCTCTCTCCTGAGAGGAATGATGATGAGGCTTAGAGCAAGGTTTGAGAATACCAGAGCTAAATTACTCAGAAACGTACCTTGAGCTTGTCTGACTTACTGCATGGGGCTGAACGAATATTCCCAACCAAACAGAACCCACACAGAGAACCAGTCGAACAGCATCTGTAAGGCTGCGAATAATGTCTTTTTCACGCGTCAGTGGAGCAACAGAGTGTACTGATTGAGGGTGAGAGCTTTCTGTTGGTTTTCTGTAACCTCTGTCAACACAAAACTTAGCAATGCATACTCGGCTAATGAGATTACATTGCTGTGTGAATGGATTACATCACAAACATGCAGTTTGATTTTTTTTTTTTTTTTTTTTTCTGTCACTTCAAATTCACTGCACTGTTTACAAATGCAGTGCTACATTCCATTCCAATCATTTCAAAAGTACACGAGTCAAAGAGTATTTCAATGACTGGGGCATGTTCTCCTCAATGCTTTGTTTCCTTGTGGCCTTGCTCTCTTAAGCACAGCTGGAATGTCTTTATCAAAGTCTTTACCAAAGGTACCATCATTACTGCTCATTGTTTGGTACTGGTTTAAGACATGCAGTCCCGTCAGAATTTCTGTAACTTTAGCAGAGCGGAGGTCTGTGTTACTGCAATGTTTCAAATACTTACGCAAACTGACTCAGAGTAGTGTATGGTCTTACTCAGAGGAAGAGTCATTATAACATGATAACTTGAGTCTTAAAAGGGGTCACAGCAGCTAATAAAGACGCTTATGAAACCTTTGTGTTGAGTTACGTGGCAGCCGTAGCATGTCTTTGCCGAGGGGGTGGAGAAGCTCAAGAGTGACAGGCCTTCCAGTTATAACAGCACCTCTAAGTATGGAGAAAGTCCAAGGTTAAATACAGAGGTCTGAAATGTTCATTAACCTCTGACCCTTAACCTCTGACCCTGTCCACATGTTTGACAGCGGAGGACGGACGGACGGATGGATGAATAGCTGAAGGGTAAACTGAGGTTGTTGAAACAGCGTACAGGAGAGGAGAGGAGAGGAGAGGAGACAGCCAGTTGTTCACTCGACTCTCTATGGCAGAACAGAAAGCCATGTGGTAAATTTCAGCTCATTCTTCAGCTCTGATCTGATCTGCGTGAAAAAGATTTCTCAGAGCTTACTTCTCCGTCAGTGAAAACCTACCCATAAGGCATTTGGTCTCCATATGCAACCGACTCAATGCAATACACTACGCACCTGCTAGAGGTCGGGGGGCTGGTACAAAAGAAACACGATAAACCGGCGTTCTCTGAAAACCTGACGGCTCCCTATGGTTTTAATCAAAATAAACCGATTGGTTTCAGTCTCTCTCTTTTTTCTTTTTTTTTTTTTTTGACTGTCATGCAAAACAAATGGTTTCATGTTCAAGAGCTACTCATTAGGTCACTATAGTTCAGCTGACGGTTTGATAGTTCAGAGTTCAAGACTCTCCATATGTCTTAGCGCACACACACACACGCACACATCAAATATATGTGTGTGTGAGTGTGTGTGTGTGTGTGTGTGTTTGGGAAGACATATGGAGAGTTTTGAACTCTATGAAGTATCAGCTGCACTACAGTATATTGTATGAAAGCTAAAAAAAAAAAAAAAAGCAAAGAGAAAAAAAAATAAACAGCACACAAAGTTCCTTATTCCTGGCTGCCTTACTCATCTCATTAGAACGTCTCACAGGATGGGTCACCTGCTGTGAGTGAGTTGAGCGGGAACCTCGACAAACACACACATAAACTTAGATCAACACTGCTGTGAGATCTCTCTCTCTCTCTCTCTCTCTCTGACGTCAGCCTGTGACCCCAGCTGTTTTGCTGTCTCCATGAGAAGACCGGACGGGTCACAGAGAACCTGCGTTCCGTCATCGGCTGAGATTCAGCGGACCGGAGAAACCGAACGTACAGCTGAGACAATAGAAAAACAGAACAAAACACACACATGGTAAAAACCCATTGGACCAGATCATTCCACTCAATAGTTCCACGCTAAGCTCATCCTTCAGTCAGGCACACTGGCCCTCTGAGTCAGCCAGGCTGAGTCAGGCAGCCGCAGCGGGTAGACAAGATGGATCCTTTAGAAAGGCTTTAAACAACCCCTTCCACTGTCCTTGGTTTCTTTTCGTTGATCAGACAAGGCGTGCCAATCTTTGAGCTTCAAATGAAAAACTTGTGCGTGAGATCGAGCTGCCTGAAAAACTCGACGTGTCGACGAAACGCGTCTTCATGCCCAACGTTCCAGGCAAACGCAAACCAGGTCAGGAATTTCGCTTTTCGTTCGGCCAATCCATGACCCGATCGCCTCTGTTGACTCGTCTCACGTCTCGCTCCGTGCCGGGGCAAATTCCCCACGCTTAAAACACACGGCACCCTGTATTTATTTTAAGCGTTACATTTGGTGACACATCTTCTAGAAGGTTTCTGTTCATCATGGACACGCATTTGGGAGTGTGAGGCGTAAGGAGAGAGCCAGAGGCATTCGGGGGAAAAACCAGTGGGAGCAAAAGACTGCTGAGAGAAGCATTTAAAGACCAACTGGGTGTTGTGGTCTGGACGTACCGGTCCACTAAACCCAACGTGGGTCTAAAGCAGAATCCCAGCCGGACAGTCATAGACTCCATACACGCACCAATCAGGTTCGGTCCGACGCGCAGCACGATGATAAAGGAGACACATGCACAGATTTGTCTGTACATTTTAAGTTATTCATAGGAACATCTACACACCTACTGACCGACCTGTAGACGACTTACTGATCTGTGTCGGTCAAAAGAAAAGAGAAAGAAGAACGTGACGAAGCATCTGCGATCTGAGGAGGGAAAAAAAAAAAAAGACGCTTGTGATTTATTGACAAGGGGTTTTTTCACAAGACTCTTGTGAATGCATTTACTGTCTCAAGTCACAATTACACGTAATCTCATTCCGTCTGGATGTGTCTGCAGCCCCTCTCAGATCCAAAGCAAACAGTCGTCAGCTCTAAAGAGGTCTGAAGGAAAGGTGACTAATTCTCGCATCGAACGGCAACGCCAGAGACCGAAGCCTCTCTCTCATCTGTCA
>NC_044495.1:58242904-58345404 GCF_902362185.1 Chanos chanos | reverse complement strand
TTTTTTTTCTTTTTTTTTTGGTGGGGAGATTTGAGGGAGGGGTAGAGGTGCCATGTCCGTGGGCCCATTCGAGTGGCGATTAACCGTCACCAAGGAGACCCACAATGGAGTGTGCCTCGTCCAATCAGACCACGCCTGGTTTCACAGAAACTAAGGCTCCTCTCCTCTCTCAGCACTACGGAAAGAGAGAAGGATGAAGAAGAAACGGAGAGAGAGAGAGAGAGAGAGAGAATGAGAGAGAGAGAGAGAATGAGGGACAGAGAGGGAAAGAAACTGGTAGTATCACTATGTTCAACGATACTGATGAATGGAGATGGAGTGGTAACGATGCACTGTGAGAGACCAGAGGGAGGGAGAGAGAGAGAGAGAGGGGCAAAAAGAAAAGAGGATGGGGGGGCGGGTTGGGGATCCAAGAAGGACTGCCAAGGCTCTGGCACCTCAGACAAGCCACAGTCCCAGCGCGGTTTTTAGCCATCCCGTTAAATTCAAACGGAAGGGGCTGAGCTATGGCATCTCTCACTGTGCCAGCGACAACCGTCCTCAAAAAGCCGTGGCTTCTCTTTCCCTCTCGCCCCCTCTCGGCCCGGGAACCAAACAACGCACCCGCGTTTCCCTGCTGTCCCTTTCTCGGGACGCACACTTGGCCACACGCGAGCGCTCCACTGTTAGCTCGTGGGCGTCTGCCGTCCCGAGGACGGAACACGCCCGTAGGGTCTCGAAGAAGCTGAACCTCTGGGATCTTCGAGTTTTAAAGATTTCTGAAGGCAATGTAATCGTAGAAGATGAACGTCATAGTCAGTCTTCAAAAATGTTGGCCTGTTTCAGGTTGAAATCACAGGTAACCGGGGGAATCCAGAGTGGGAGACAAAGGGGAGACAGGAGTTATGGGGTAGAAACATATTTAAGTACAGGTTATACCTGTGTTTACACTTCCCGAACAGGACACTTATTCTGCAGGAGATTCAGTCTGTAACGCTTGGGGATATTTTTGTGACGGAAACTTTGTGCAGTTGTACACAGAGGAGCACTTTACACCCAAAGGTGTGCAGAAAAAAAATGACATTGTTCTCTCCCGCCCCCCCCCCTCTCTCCCCCTCTCTCTTTCTCCCTCTCTCTCTCATGGAGAACTCTATAATCACGTCTTCCTTTTCTGCACACAGATTTCCATTTTCCTGTTTTGTTTTTCTTGGGAAAAGAAAAAGTCTTTAAAAAAAAAAAAAACACAATAGCCTGGGTTTCAGAAGCGCCCTTCCCTGCCCCGTCCCTGCATTCACAGACTTCCTCTTCATTTAGAGAACACTCTCCCCGGCCACCGTGTGGACACGGCAACCGTGAAAACAGGTAGCAACCAGCAGATAAAAACTAAGCCTGGGAGGAGAAACAAGTCACCAGGGGGACAAGGCAGAGTGCGGTACATCAGATTACCAGCCTTTTTTTTTTTTTTTTTTTAGGCTCAGGCTAAAACTAGAGGACATGTAGCGAGTGAGGCTGTCGGCTCAGTAAATAAATGGAGACCGTTACCTTGGAGACCGTTATAGCTTTCTTGAAGTCCCTCCCACCAGATATTCTGAAACCCCAAGGGGAAGGACCAATCAGGTTCACCGAAAAAGACATGATGTGAGTGCAGCAGGCTGTGCCCCAATGACTTCAGGACTACTGTGGAGAGAAAGAGAGAGAGAGATTTTTTTTAGTAAGACAGAAGTTGACGTTGGCTTGCTTTGCCTCGTGTCAGCTTAGCGAGTTTCCACATCTGAGGATTACATTCAGGTGAAGAGGTGAGAACTGATGTCACCTGCTCACAGAACCATTCAAGTGTTTCTGCATGACTGCAACTTAAATCCCCACACACACACACACACACACACACACACACACACACACACACACAGAGAAAGCTCAATAACCGCATCAAACAGGAGTGGAAGGTATTCCACGGCCAGAGGCACATGACTGGAATTGTTGAAGTTCTTTCAAAGCCACGGTTTTCATGACTTCCAAATGTCCTTTTCTGAAAGAAACCCTGCCCCCAAAAAAAGGAAGAAAGACAGAACTGAAAACATCATTTTACTTCCTGAATCAGTCGAGTCTCTGCTCTCTGTTAATTAACAGGAAAGCTTCGACTGAGAGCTTAGCGTCCTTTGGTCACCATTTCGGAGTTATTTTGAGCAAAAATGGCAGTTACTGTCTCACTGGAGCGCTACATGCAATTGCTTTTGGAGCATAATGCAAAACTGTTGAGTCATAATAGCATCCTGCGGCATCCACAGCTGCACAAAAACCCTAGTAATAAGGAAGTATTAAAAGTTGCTTGGGTCAGAGTGCCATTTGGCTGCTGGTATTGCGGCTCTCGAGCCATAATGGAGAGTAGCATGTCGCAGTTGCACCGAGGAGCATGTCTTCTTCCCCCTCGAGTGTGGCATGTGTCATTAGTATACATTCTAGAGTGGAGACTCTGACAGCGTTGGCTGCTTTGCGATGCATGGCTGTGGCCAGAGACTGGAGGGGGCCGGCAGACAATAAGGCCCCAGCCTGGTTCAAAATCTCTTACTCACCTCCCTTACATGGAAAACACCTCCACACACAATTTCAGTCACTAAAAAACTGAGTGTGTGTGTGTGTGTGTGTGTGTGTGTATGTGTATGTGTGTGTGGTGGGACAGTCACTAAGACTGTGTAAGTCTGTGGTTCTCTGTGTTTAACACTGACAATGACAGTGAGTTTTGTGCATGTGCATGTGAGTGTGTGTGTGTGTGCGTGTATGTGTGGTGGATCATCCGTGCTAGTTTCTGAATCCCAGGCCTGACTTCGATGAACGTGAATCAGTTTCTCCTGGACAGACTTACAACTTTGTTCACTTGAATTACTGCGGCTCTTTCGAACAGAAACACGAAAATTCAGATTTTATTCAAACAGACGTGCAGTGCCAACCGTTAGGGAAAGTCTGACGGTGGAGTTAATAAGAGTTTTGTCTTTGGGGTAGAGAAACATCGCAAACTGCAATATTCCGCTGCTCTCTTGCATTACTTTTTCCACTTTGTGTGCGTCCAAGACACAAAAAAATGGAATCCAATCAAACTCTCGTTTGAAAAAAAAAAAAAAAGATTCACAGCATTTTGTGGCTAGTCCAATACACCAAACCACAATTTAAAAGCTTTTTTTTTTTTTTTTCCCCTTCCAACTCAAAACAATCCATCCAGTTCTGTTAGTTCTCAGGAAATCTTAAGCATGTAATTTCACTTCTGCATGGCATAAAGAAAAAAAAAAAAAAAACAATGGCACAATTTTTTCCTTCTTTGAACACACGGCTTTGACTCCAGGTATCGACAAACCTGTACAGCAACAGCTTAAGTCACGTTGATTTCTCCGTTCGTCTCCTTCTAAAATGCGACGCGGCGGCTTCCGCGGTGGTGGGCGCATTGCGTTGACATGATGCGCGGCTGTCAGTGGAAACTCTGATAATTACGCGGCCGATGAGGATCGACGCTTCAGGCCTGTTTGCTTTTCAGATTTGGCCAAAAGGCACGAATGTCTGTTATGAAACACGGAAATGAGCTTCCTTCACGCAGTCTCTTTATCTCTCTAATGTGTTTGTACGAAAGCATTACAAGTCGAAACCAGCATACCGCTGCAGGATAACGGACATTCCACTGAGAGCCAATGGCTAACTCTTGATACAAATCACTGGGTTGATGACCTTCAATGTTATTTGTGGACGTGATAACAGGGTCAGAGAACCATTTGTTTGTTTGTTTGTCTGTCTGTCGTGACTGTCTGTGGACAATTACAGTACATTTTTTTACCCCGTTCAGACAAAAGAAAGATAACAGAATGACGTTTAAACGTCATTTACAGATCTATAGCAGCCAACACATTTACAATCATGTTTAAATGAGCGAATGTAAGAATAACGGTACAGTTAATTACTAAAGCAGTAATTGTGATTTGTGACATGAACCACAAATAATGGTGAAGAATTCAAGGAATTCACCCGTAGCCAGAACAGAACTGTGTCAGAGAGAGCGTCTAACAGTCTGTCCCAGACTGGTCTCTCAAAACAACAACAATGTCTAGAGGAACGAGGGAGAGAGGATAAAAGAGCAAGCATTTCCATTTTTGATCTAAGACGTACACTTTTAGAGAGGCCACAAACACACACACACACACACACACACACGTTTTTTTTGCAATGAGGAATGCACTCATAACCCATCATGAGCAGTGCGGGGTAATTAGCAGCTTTTACAAGGCTCTCCCTCATTAGAGTCTCCTCATTACTGCGGCCTGGACTGATTCAACCCCTTCAGTCACACGCTCTCTCTTCCTCTCTCTCTCCCTCTCTTTCCATATTCATCCTCTTTATTCTCTCTCTCTCTCTCTCTCTCTCTCTCTCTCTCTAAGTTCATCCCTTTCGTTTTCTCTCTCTCTTTCTCTCTTTCCATATTCATCCTCTTTATTCTCTCTCTCTCTCTCTCTAAGTTCATCCCTTTCGTTTTCTCTCTCTCTTTCTCTCTTTCCATATTCATCCGCTCCATTCTCTCTCTCTCGTGCTCTCTCTCTCTCTCTAAATTCATCCCTTTTATTCTCTCTCTCTCTCTGTCTCTCTCTCCATATTCACCCCTTCATTCTCTCTCCGTCTTGCTCTAATCACAAATCTGCTCTTCTAAGCCAAGGACTTCAGTTAGTCAGAAAAAGGTCTCTCTCTCCCTCTTCCTCTCTCTCTCTCCCTCTTCCTCTCTCTCTCTCTCTCTCTCTCTCCCTCCCTCCCTCTTTCTCTCTCCCTCTTCCTCTCTCCCTCTCTCCCTCTTCCTCTCTCTCTCTCTCTCTCTCCCTCTTTCTCTCTCCCTCTTCCTCTCTCCCTCTCTCCCTCTTTCTCTCTCCCTCCTCCTCTCTCCCTCTCTCCCTCTTTCTCTCTCCCTCCTCCTCTCCCCCTCTCTCCCTCTCTTTCCCTCTCCCTTTTCCTCTCTCTTTCTCTCTTCCTCTCTCTCTCTCTCTCTCTCTCCCTCTCTCTCTCTCTCATCATAATTATGGCACACATCCAGCTCTCCTCTTCTGCATACACTGTTGTCTCTGTTACAATAAGAATGACTAATTCTGGTTGTGTTTGACAGAATTACTAAATCCGGTTGTGTTTGATAGCAGTGAATCAGAAGTACTAATTCTGGTTGTGTTTGACAGAATTACTGACTCCGGTTGTGTTTGATAGGAGTGAATCAGAAGTACTAATTCTGGTTGTGTTTGACGGAATTACTGATTCTGGTTGTGTTTGACAGGAGTGAATCAGAAGTACTGATTCTGGTTGCAAACGGAAAGTTTAAGATTCAGATTAATATCCTATTACTTGTGACACTGCAAGTCAGAAAACATTCTGATAAGACTTGAGCAACATCCCTCTGATGAAAATGAACAGGAAAAGTGCCTTTAATTTGTCACACAAATAAACAAATTCTCGTTGTGATGACCAGTTTTTCACTGAGGAAGAAGCGGTGAAAATCAGTCGTTTGAGTAAGGAAAATTTGAGGCTGCTAAAAATGCAGCGTGTGCGTGAACTGGACATGATGGTGCGTTGACGCGTTTACTGGGTGTGTGAGAAATCTGGAGGTTCTGGTATTGAAGGAGATACCATTTTACCTTACTGACGTTATCTGATTGCGCAAACCTTGTTGTCCTTGTCACTAGGCAACTTAAATCTCAGCCACCGAGTTATAAAACTATAAACTTCGATGGTTATTTGCACAGCCTAATCCGACACGAGAGGAATGCATTCCATCAAAGAAGTTTCTCAATATCACTCACAACCGTGACGCGACAAAACCTAGAAGTTTCTTCGACGGGTAGAAATACTAGTCGAAAACGCGTCACCCGGTTCACCTTTCCGAGCTGCGCTCCATCGACCAACCCATTTCAGCGACGGCTGAGGTTCGGCTCACGTCAGAAATACCGCGGCTGCTTCTCACGGGTGGATCAGGTAACAGTGACATTCTACAAAACACAATCAATACAATGAAACAACCACCGCTGACTGAGAGCCTGATCCACGCCTCTTAAAGTGGATTAAAGTGGAGGGAGACACCCAAATACTGCACTCTGATGAAAGTGTGACTACAGGCAGGCCTGTCGAAAGGGTGAGGAGAAAGTAGGAGAAAGGCTGAGAAGGGTTAATGAATGGGGTACTGCAGCTGAGTACACGACGAGATGAAAACGAGCACAAAGCTCCAGCACAATACTAGAACAAGGCCTATTATTTTCTTAAACAGCATAATTACACACGCGCGCACACACACACACACACCCACACACACACCCATCACACATACACACAAGCACAACACATGCATGCACGCACACACACACACACACACACACACAAAAGCACAACATGCATGCATGCATACACACACACACACACACACACACACAAACACAAACACACACTCGCATAGTTGTGTTGACAGCTGTGAAGCTGAAATGACTCCAGTTTTTAGAGGCGGACGATGTACACACACGAGAGAGAGAGAGAGAGAGAGAGAGAGGGAGAGAGAGAGGAGAGAGAGAGAAAATAAGGGCCATTAAAAGAAAGAGAGAAAGAAAGAAAAGCCAAATGGAGTGAGGGGACTGAGCGAGGGGAACATAAGAGAGCTCGCTGACATTCCGGTTAAACGGAGTTAGGGAACGCCAGAGAATTTCAGTAAATGGGCCCAGAGAGGAACAGGACCAGGCTACTCGCGGCCAGTGGAACAGAGCTTAAAGTCCTGCCGTGAAAAACCGGACGAACGCTCGCGTGTAAGGCCCCGAACAGCGCCTCCGCGTTGCCTTCGGTGAAACTTCACTCATTTTAAATCATCCCCCCATCCTTGTTACCTCATCGCTTAATGTTCCCCCCAAAACCACTTCAAAAATAACAACAACAAAAAAAAAAACCCTGCACATCTCTACAACTTGCTGAGACAAGTCTGGGAAATTATGCGCAGTTTAGCCGAGGTTAGCGCGGCGCGATTTCACACAGCCCCCGGGCCACGTCTTCGGCTAAACTTCAGCACACTGTTATTACGGATGAGACACTGACTTTCACATAACCCAGGAGATGACTGATGTTGGCAGCGAGAGAGTTTTTGTCAGTTTGATCTGTGATATCTCTATCCCCTCTGTCTGTCTGTCTGTCTGTCTGTCTCTCTTTGTCTCACTCTCTCTCTTTCTGTCATGACATTCTATGGGAATCTGAATGTTTGTGCTCATGCTTAATGCATGAGTGAGACAGCATCTCCTGGTGAGAGAGTGTGGTTGGTTTTCCCGAAGTCTTTCTCTTCCCGTTCGGAATGCCGTGGCTGTGTTTCCCTGAATCAGGGCTCTGGATGCGGACCAGAGTTCCAGCGCTCTGATGCAACCAGGAACGATAAGATGACATCTGCAGATGGACCACTCGCAGCGTGTTTCAAACACACACACACACACACACACATCTTTTTCAGAAGAGGACGTTATGTTTTTAGCCCAGGAGTAGGTTCACTTCCATACAGGATTACACAGATAGTACGCTGCTACATTTACATCTAAAGATTGCGACCACATCCTCCTTGGCACGGGTCCACATGGTTAATGCAGGAGTATGTCTAACTTAGTACAGAACTACATCTTTAGTACAGGACTATATTCATCATCATGTCTCTACATGAGCCAGGTCTTCTTTAGGGCAGAGCTGTGTAATTTTTATCATTGGAACTACATGTTCAGTACAAAGTCAGCTGCCTCTGACAGGCCTTTGATTGGATATTGTTTGTGCAGGTCTTTTCGATGCCATGTTTTCAGATCCACTCTCTTTAGTGTCAGCTACAGCCAATGATACAGCGTGTATCCTCTCTTGCACCAGGCGGAGCAAGAGAGGGGGGTGAATGAGAGGGTGAGAGAGAGAGAGAGAGAGAGAGAGACAGAGGAGAGAGGAGAGAGAGAGAGAGAGAGAGAGGAGAGAGGAGAGAGAGAGATGACAAATTGAAGCCTCCCCCTGATTCCAGTTTAAATGGCCAAACATTCTCAGGATTCTTAAATCATTTGAAATCCATGACTCAGTCATAAAACTCTCCGCGTTCAACAAAGACAGGTGAGAAGAGGGGACGGAAACAATAACAGGTGGGTGTCTCTCAGAACCCACATGACAGGGAAAGGATGACTAAGTTAAGCGAGATTGACAATTTGATTGTGTAATTGTGGCTAAATGAATCTTTAGACATTTGAACGCCTCTGGTCATAAAAAACAAAGGTGTGTTCTGGGTTTGTTCGTTTCTAATTGTGAAATAAATTCTATTCATCTGCTCTCCGATACACTGTTTGTTCTGCTTCCATGGAAACAGAAGGTGAATGTTATGATGGTGACTAAATTGTAGAAATGAGTGCAGACTTGCTCCAGGTTTTTACGCTTGTTCCAGAAGTGAAAATTCAATTGTTTAGATGCTGAAGCAGGCACATTTTTTTTTTTTTTTTTTTTTTTAAGCGTGGCACCTGCAACCTCCAACAAAATAATCGATACAGCTCTCCAGAACGCTGGCGCCAACGTTGACCTCTCGTTTACCAGACAGCAGACTGCTTGGCTCAACTGACACCGGGTTGTTGGTCAAAGCCTTTAAACGTTGATTGTGATTGAAACAAAAATGGAAAGTATGGGTTTTTTGGGGAGGTTTTTTCTTTTTTTTTTTTTTTTCCAGCCTGGTCTGTATACCGGCTGTCTAAAGCAGGGTGTTCTCTCTCTCTCTCTCTCTTTTTTTTTGTAGCACTGCACTCCATCATGTGCGAGAGGCCTCTGAGAGGAGAGGCGGAGAGGTAAGAGACGACAGCTGGTCTCCTCTGTGGCTTCTGCAGGCAGAATCTGTGGCACGAACTGGGTGCTACGTAATGTAGGTTCCTTTTACCACATCCCGTTCACGCTTTTACTAAAGTTCCTCACAATAGAGACAACGTGAAAAAAATACCCTTCTCGAGTCGGCCCTACTAATGCTGTACTACACAGCACTAAATCATCTCTCTCTCTCTCCCTCTCTCTGTGTTTGAGTATGTGTCTATTTGTGTGAGCGTGTGAATATGTCTCACACTCACAGATCCTCACAAAGAGACACACAGATTCACACTCCCACACACACACAAACACACACAAGAGGGTGCATAATCCCTCTATAGTCTAAATAGCATCATTAACAAAACACATTTTAAAAGGCCCTAAAACTAACCCACAAAAGTTAAATCCCACTAGAGCAGAGAGTGTGTTAAGTGAGTTAAAGAACTGAATCTGATGGATATCTCACACACACACACACACGCTCGCTCGCTCACACACACACACACTCTAAAACTGCATATTTTCTTTTCACCTCTAGCTTTCACATACACCCCAGCTACAAACTCTCTCGGGGTCACTCATCTCTAAAGCAAACACATGCACAGACACAAACACTCAGACGTATTCTACTTAGAGCGCACAACCCTCGGCGAAAATACACCACAGCCACAATTACAGTACAGACAGAAATATCTGAGACGACATACAACGGGCTGAGAGAATGTGGTGAGGTGAGGGAAGAGCTTCATCATCCTATCACTCAGTCATTTCTGAAACACAGCTCTGCGCCAGGGACTCGCAGGCCTTGACCGAAACGCAGTCAAACAGGGAGCAGACACCGCGTCAGAGGAACTGCGGTGGGGCTGGGAACACAACCACTCGTTTCGGACAATTTTATCCGACTGGAGGTGAACGAGACATGGTTAGTCATAGAAAGCGGCTACAAAACACGGACTAGGACCTGTGACTAAAGAAAACTTCACACTTAAGACACAGAGTGAGAAAGCAGAGGAGAGCAGAGGAGAGCAGAGAAGAGAAGAGAAGAGAAGAGAAGAGAAGAGAAGAGAAGAGAAGAGAAGAGAACTTTCATCATTAGATCATATCTGAGTGCGACGCTTCCTGTGGTACAAACAACTGAAAAAGGCTTCTGCTTGTGTTACGTCACACAATCCAGCACAGAACATTTAGCTTAAAATTCTCAACTGCACACCCACACATGACTTAAAATAAACTCCCTAAAACAAACAAACAAACAAACAAACAAACAAACAGTCTCAAACTAAAAATACGGCTCGCTGAGATTTAGCAGGGAAACAGAACTTGTTTTAGCGTTGTTTGTTTTGTTTTGTTTTGTTTTTTAAATCAATTACTCAAAAACCAGAAGCAACACCTAAATCAATCACAACTTAGCTTACGCCTGCTATGTCCTGTTTTCCAGTTGGAAATGAGGATTGCGATCCTTTTCACTTCTGAAGTGCCCAATCAGCATGCTAGAGCAATCAGGAAGCCTACACAATCGAGGCACAAAGGAGAGGCAGGGGGTGGGGGGGTGTGTGTGTGTGTGTGTGTGTGTGTGTAGCCACACAGAGGGAAGGTACAGGGCTGAAATACCACGCTCAGTGGGTGCACACTGGGGGCCTAGGCTTGGGACTGACACGTGAACACTGGGAAACATGTCCAGCTTTTTCCCACCCATTTAAAGAAAACTGCACAGTCATCAACACTCTATCCCAAACGTGGAGCTTGGCTTTTTAGCTTTGAGCAAGTTTAAAAGCCTGTGTGTTGAAAATCTGACAGCAAATTCCAAGTAGGAACATTTTATTGGGCCTGTCAAATGAGAATTGGATTTGGTCTCTACTCAAAGGAGACCAAAGAACTGTTTTTACTAAACAGAGGTTAGAATATTTGAAGGCCAAGACTACTTGTGTCATAGAAGTTTTAGAACACGCTAAGCATTCGGCAAACAATACAACGGCATAGGCGTAGACAATTGTTTTGTCATATTCTCAATCCAAAAATTCGCCGGTTGAATAATGAAGCAATCGAATGGCATGGGTACACAATGAACTTTTCAAATGCCTAGTACATTTCTGAAGTCTTGGGTTTTATGTGGGTGTGTCTGACGCGTACATCGGGGAAAGAAAGCTGTGACCATCTTCATCAATTCAGCATCAGTGAATCCAGATACTTCACTCGGCCCGGTAAACAGCACGCCCCGAAACAACAAAGCGAAACTTTACGCCGACTGTACCTCCTATACCACCCTTTTCATTGATCACACCCTAAAAGTGACATGTTTTGGATAAAATCTCCCTCAGAGAAACTAGTGACCTCACTCCAATTATAACTAATAACTGAGGGCGGTGATGAATACCTGGCAACGCAACAACATTGTTATCGAGTTTCACGCTGATGAGTGTAACACTGCTGAATCCATTTCTGGTTCAGCTCAAGTCCAGAATTTATGAGCCTTGTGTAAATGCTATTGAAAAAAGTGGCCTTTTAAAAACCTGCACGGAAGAGTTGATGATTCAAAAACACAGGTGAGCGCTCGAGAGCGCAGAATCCTCTTCGCCAGCACCATCAAATTAGTGCATCATGGCAAGATTCAGTTCAGTTTGAACGGTTTGACTATCAAATCATAAATCTAGACTTAAATACGAATTTGGAGTTTTGGAAGTGATGAACTGCGAATTTTTCACTCATGCAACATTTTTCGCGTGCGCAGTACTGAAGACATTAGTAACAATCAAGACATAAGTAAGGCAAAGCTGTAGATTAAAAATCGAGAAATGAAACCTAAAACATTGGTAACTGGCTTAATTAAGTGACAAACATGTATAGTCATGTAGTCACAGCGTAATGTGCTGGTAAGTGCTCTAATTTTACACAAGTTTTAAAAGCATCAAAGTTTGGAAAAAAAAAACAACAACTCAAGAGACCGAGGAAGAGGGCAATTTGCAGTTTCACTCTAATCAGCTAAACCAATCCAAACAGTAAATCTGTTAAAAAATTTGTTTACATTAGTAGAAATCAGAAGAAAATGAAACTCTTACCGAGGTTAATACGACTGATGAAGGGTTGCTAGCAATTAAACCGCTTTGAACTTGACACCTGTGGAAGAGGTCCCGCTAACAGCACCTTACGTCAAACTAAACTCTGAGGAAAGACACTGAAATGCAGCGATGATTGGCTCTAACTTCAGTAACTCTGTTCCTTACAGAGAGAGAAAAAATTAAGTTCCTTCCTTGATGCCAAGAAGTTTAAGACGTACGCAACGCTCTACGGCAATATGCCCATGTAACCAAATTCGTTATCATCGAACCTCACGAGGTCAAACGACTTTCCAAAATATATATCTCAGTGGAGCAGGGACGTGGCGGCATCACCTACAAACACTCTCTGACGGACATTAGATCACACGCCACGTGTTGCCATCAAAATAAAGCCCCGATCGATGGGCAGGGAAAATGACATGGGGCGTGTCATTGTCAACCAGTGTGAGACAGTTGAAATATTAATTTAAAGCCAAGGAGTGCGTTGACTTGATTCCGTTGCGCCTCCTGCTGACGTGAGAGAGCATTGCAATTTTCAAATTCCAGAATCCAGAATGAAACCTTCCGTTCAAAAGTGGTAATTATACGGCTTGACGTAAATTTTGACGACGTTGTATGAATATAAGTTGTTTGACTGCCTGGATTCCTTCTTTCTGTCTTTCTCTCTTTCTTTGGTCCATAATTCGTTCTCATTGGATGCTAATTCCTCTGTGTAAAATCATATTGACTCCTTTAGTTTGGTTTTCTGCTGTCAATAATCAATAATCAAACATTTTCTGTAACTGAAAATGACATCACAGTTCATAAAATGTTCCAGGATCCGGGCACCCGCAAGAATTATGCTCATCACCACTGGATTTTTGGACGATGTTGCAATGCTCTGTCAAACTGACCGAGGTGATATGTTGGATAGCGGAGTTCTGAAGGTCGATCTTTGGTTCCGAAACTGAGGGACTATGTCCAAAGGTCAGTCCGTGAAATGATCGGAATACAGACAAACATTCTCGGAGGATACTGTGTGGCTGGCCACAGTATGTTCGGTACACTGTACATTTCAATAAGTTAACTCTTTTTTTTTAATGCAAACTCATTGCCTTGAATCAATCAAGTTACTTGATAAAATCAATCTTGTATTAAGTTTGAATGACTTGATATTTTTCAACGACCCACACTTTCATATTGAGTAATATTTACGTCACACAGAAAATAATATTCAAGTAGTTCTTGCCAACTTAGCAATACTCAATACTGATTAGTTTCCAAAGTTTACACACCAAGTACGCTTAACGCCATAGATGTGAGGAATTGAACTAGTTTCAAATGAGTTGACAGTACTTATGGCTCTCTGGGCTGACTACAGAATGAGCTGAGAAAGTCAGAGAGAGAGAGAGAGAGAGAGAGAGAGAAATACGTCTAAAGATGACAAAAAATTACTCTCTCGCTGCTCCGCCTCCGACGCACCGGGTTAACATACGACCTGCTTTCAAGCAGATCCTTGTAGTGTCAATATGACACACATGGTTGTTCCCAATACTAAAGGTATCTTCTGGTGTCAACTTTAATTTTTCAAAGCTATTCATAGGCTACAGTGGCAGCACACTAAAACGCGATAGACCGAAACGCGACATTTTCGACTAATTTTTAATTTGACTTTAGAGTTTCGATTGCTTTGATTTATGTTCAACTATTCGAATAAGTAAAGTCCAAGCATTGATCCTAGGTCAAATTCGCCTCTCTCTTTCTCTTCCCTCCTTCTCGAGAGAAGGAGAGAGAAATGTATTTCGAGAGAGAGAAGTAAATTCTCAGAGAGAGAGAAAGAGAGAGAGAGGTGTTTGGCGCTGACGAAAACGTTTTGCCTTGTAGCTCCGCCTCCGACGCACTGGTTTAACATAAGACTTGCTGTCGGAGAGTCCATGCCACTCAACCGTGTTAAATAAATTACGTCCCTGTAAACTACAAGAAATATAGCCTAAACATAAGCATACAAAAATGTGAATATGGTGTAGGCAGAGTGAAAACATGCAAACACCATAAACATGTTGCAACTGTGGCCACTGTCATTTTTGAAAGATTATAAAATACGTCAAATAACGCTTTGCGCCCATTACCCGGGCCCGTGAAATGTTACAGAGCACTTGCGTACTTTAACTGTCTGTACATTTAACGATACAACGAAGATTACGGTACTGTGAGACATACACTTTAAACAGCTCTTGAAATAAACGCGATTACGAGAACATGATAACAGAAACGATTTAAGGAAGCCTAACAGAATAAATTTACCACGGGTAAACCCAACATACTCACACATCCACACACCCGCATAAACACATTGGAGCATCAAAAAGTAATTCCCACTCTTTTAAATAAACGTCCAAGCCTTATCCGCTTTTTTTATTACGCCCAGTACTCAGTGGAAGTTCCACTATGAAGTGATCAAACTGGATCACGAAGTTTGAATCGGTTGATGGTGCAGAGGGGCGAGCTACGCAGTTCAACCGGGCTCTAAATTGAGACATTTAGAGTCAAATGCAGACCCCTTTTAGCTCTGATATCTTTATATAATGTCTAATACCACGGCACTGGTGAGTTCATATGAGAATGGCCATTCAGTAATGACTACTGTTTCACACCAAATCACATCTCTCCACACTCAGCGTATCCGGGCAAGTGGTCAGACTTCACTTTCCCATGTCCTGTTAGTGTGTTTGTGTGACTGAAGTCATTGCTAGGAGATTAAACGTGTCAGATAATTAACTATTTTTTTCATGCAACTATAGAACAAGCCGAGAAATGTACAAATGTAACATATTTACGATAGACAGGAATTAATTCATTAATTCATTACGCCCCGCCCTTCTGTGTGACTACGACCATCGTATTGAATAACAATATAATCTGGATTTATGGCCATTCTTTGCTGTTCAAATCAAGAATTTATAAAATTATTTCGCTAGGTAGGTTACACTGAGAGCTCACAAGAGTTCATAAAAAATAATGTTAAATAAATAGCTTCAATTACTGTATTTTATTTGGTACTTAGTGGGTTAGTATTTGTCCATCTGTTAGATTTCAAATGAAAAAATTGTGAGTTTGGACAGTTAATTTAATACTCCTATGAAGTCACTGTATTGCTAATAAAAATAATAAACCAGATAATGTTAAAAGAATTGTACAACAAATTACTGCATTAAATTGTGCAGTAAAATTGTATTATACTTCCTGAGCATTAATATGACATCTGGTTGCAATATGTCATACATCCTAAAGTTATTACATCAGGGCAATATTTTTGCATTATCCTGTGTCATTAAACTAGCAGTTTTTGCACAAATCTCAAGTTTTTGATCTCTCCAAGCATGCGTTCTGAATTGTACTGTCCTCATGGCAAATTTGTTAAGTCTTTGAATATATGCTGTGCACAGTTAAATATAACACTGGTTTTCAATTAAAAAAAAATTCAGAGCCTGTCAGTCACAGTCTACATTGTTATCACTTGCTATCTGGAAGCTTATACAATTAATACTAGATCAGTGGAGAACACTACTGTTTTAAAGCTTATCAAGCTTTTTGGCAGCAAAATGTGAGAAATGTATAAGATTGTGTTGTACAGAACTGCGTCCTGTTAATTGACTTTGCTGTCAAACAGGTATGATTAATCCATGCCATCAAAATCTGTACATAAAAATGTTCAAATCTGAGACTATGTTAGCGCTGGTTTACCACAACTTTGTATGTTAATACTGTTAAATAATACAACTGTTCATTTATTTATGTGGACTTGCAACAAAGTAGAGAGACCATGAACAAAAATGTTCCAGTTTCCAGCACATCCTGTTACAGAAATATTTGCAACAAAGTCACGTGAAGATGAAACACCCCCCCCCCCCCGCCCCCCCCCCACACCAAAGAATTACAACACGCTCGTCTGTGACTGCCGTACAAAGCAGAAAGCTGCTAAAATATTGCCTGTCATGTGAGTCATCTTTCTGCCAGCTACATTTAAAGTCTCATGACGCACCAAACCTGAGGAACCTGGGCTTCACGGCGGCTCAGCGGGTCAGCACTGTCGCCTCATGGCGAGAAGGCCCCCGGCCGTCACAGGTCCTCTCTGTGTGGAGTTTGCACGACCTCCCTGTATCTGCGCGGGTTTCCCGCGGGTGCTCCGGTTTCCTCCCACAGTCAAAGACGTGTACGTCAGGATAAACGCTCCTGTCAGTGACCGAGGCGCTGGAGCTGGTCCCCGGGCTCCTCACTGCTCCTCACTGCTCCTCAAGTTTCAAGTTTTATTGTCATTTACTAGATAACAATCACTATCAGTAATGAAATTCTTGGGCTTGGGGCTCAACTTGCACAATGTAAGTAAGAGTAGATAATAATAATAAAAAAAAATAGATAAGGTAATATAAAGACATATATTTAAAAAAATGGAAATATATACATGTGCAATAAATAGAGGAAAGACATGTAAAAATATAAAAATATAGGAATATAAGCTCCTAGCGTGTGTGTGTGTGTGTTCTCACTGCTTGCTCACTGGTCAAATGTGGAGGGTACATTTCACTGCTCACTGCTCAGGTGTGTGTGTGTGTGTGTGTGTGTCTAATAAAGTACTTCTACTTCTATGAAACACAAACCGATTGACCCTGTTGAGAACCCAGGAATGATTTGCAAGCAGGATGGAAGATCCTTTGGCCTGTTCTGTAGAGCAGACAAAACTCTTGAGTGTTACGACTGTGTTGAGTGAGACCAAACGTTACACGACACTGCTTCTGTTGAAGAAGAGTCTGAAAAACTGAAGGTGAAAGATAAATAACCTTTACAGTCATAAGACACTCTTAGCAAACTGAGGACAGGATTTAATAAAAATGTCAACTATGAAATTTTTTGTGTAACCAGTCCATTCACATGTATAAATTTAATAACAACAATTTAGGTAGTTGGGTAATAACTTAGATATAAAAGACTTTAAGTGTAGCTCGTAAAATTCGTTCAGGTCAGATGTGACAAGAGAAACAAGCAGGACACAGATGAAAGATTATAATGTTTGACTGTGATGATCAAAGACATACAATAAGTCAGGAATTCGGCCCATTGATCCTAGCTCATAGTGTGTGTGCTCACCGGTCTTGGGATGGGTTAAATGCAGAGGCTCTATTTCACTGCTCACTGCTCAGTCTGTGTGTGTGTGTGACGAATAAAGTCAGTTTGTTTGTTTGTTGTTTGTTTTTCTCCGTGCAGTACACCACAGAACACTCCCCATGCCAAGGGATTTCCTCCTCTCTCCTGTCGTTCTGTAAGTTTATCACTATGTGAACTTCCACTCACCAAAGACTGGCCTTGCATCAGTATTAACACTGGTGTTCAGGTGAAGCCTCAGGGAAAAAATCTCTGATTAAGATGATGAATGACATCGATATGGAAGTGAAGAAAATTCCAGGAATGAGTGAGCCTGCAATAAAAATATTCTCCATCTGAAACTGACTTAGCTGGACTATTTATATGTTATTCTAGTGCTGCATCTTAAATATCTTCTTCCTCTGTGTATGACTGATTAAAATACTCTGGCAAATATTTTCATTGAAATGAAAACAAAAACAATTTTTTTAACATTACTCATCTCCTCAGAACTGAAAAGCATTCAGCAGTATGAAGGTGTGGTCTTTGTGATTATCTGCTAAATTCATTACATTCATATGTTAAATATGTACAGAAATATGTATTGCGTGACGCCATAAAAGACCATGGGCGAGTGTTAAACAAGTTTCTTTGAGACTGCCCTACCTAATTTTGTTCTAATTACAGCGTGGGCCTCACGATGAGACATACCGGAAAGGGACATGGGGTGGCGCTGTGGGGTAATCCTCGTGTTAGACCGGCAGCAGGTCTCATTCCAGTTTGAGACCGTTGCAACAAGTAGTTACATCGCAAATCTCCGTCCTGTTTATCATTGCTTTTATTTGATTACAGGCGCGTCCACAGTGACAGAAACCAACTAGTTAAGCTGTTCGGTTGTTTATGCACGTTCAAGCAGATAAACTTAGTTGCGAATGTGTTTATTAGAAAAACCGTGTTATATTTAGCCACGATAGGCTAGTGTGCGCGAGTGACGGATGAGTGAGATGTACTGTACGCGTGGATAAATGCGTGGCAGATATCGCACCTTAATGTGTACTCGTGCAGCAAGACCATTGCAGGAGGTACCATGACATTCTCTGTCCTGTTAATAATAGCTTTTATTTGATTACAGATCAAATAAGAAATACAAAATAAAATATGTGGCACTGAAGAAACCTGCCTCTTCTCTATGTGCAATAATTGCACCTTAATACACATTGTAATGTATTGTAGATGTTTCCACTCCATAGTATACTTGGTAATGTCGGTCAAATCTAAAAATGTAGTCACTTAATTTATGCACAGTTTCCTGTTTTCTCTATATCGTTTTTTTTCCTCGGTGGATGTGAGTCTGGATCCAGATCCCGTAAATCCCTGTCTCTACCTGTCCGATGATGGGAAACGAGTGAAAAATGCTGCTGACATAGCGCCACAGCGTCCCCAAAAGACCGGAGACGTTCACAAATCCCAAAAGTGTCTTAGGGAAATAACGGCTTTTCCTCAGGGATATTTTATTATGACGTCATGGTTAAGGGGAACGGCTCAAGCCTGTATTAAAAGCAGTTAAATTAATCGAAGCTGCTCCTGAGAGTGGACTCTGGATTGTTAGATTGAGGAACGGGAATGGGTCCAGGGCTTGTGCTGATCCTGATATCCTCCTCGTACATCTTAAAGAGGTCTCACGGCACACTGCGGACGCCGACATACGAGGCTCTAAGTGGGGTCATTTTGATGTACGCATCTTTGAGGAGACTTGGATGGACAAATTTAGCAGGGCGCGGTTTTACTAAATGAACGCCACTGCTTAACTTCAAAGATGCTGGCATGGGTTGGGGGGGTTGTGACAGGGTTTGAATTTGGGACCTCTTCTTCTGCAGTCAAGTGCTTTACCACTAAATTATACCCCCCCCCCACTTTACACATAAGCATTTCCACACGTTGTAAGTTAAGAAAAAGAACCATAAGAACCTAAATTAGTGCATCTCACTGCACACATATTCAAGTTACGAACTTAAAGGAACTGCTGTTGTCACTGTGAGGGAACAGTGTGGGCGACTGAGACTCTTAGCTTGAAAAAGTTGTGATGAACCCCACTCGACCGTTGTGAACAGAAATCTGTATATAAATATAATCAGACAATTTGTGATTTAGTTGTTTGAGTAGTTCCTGTGCTGTGTTTCTACTGTATTGTGTTCTCTGTGTTATTTATCTGTTGCTGTTTAATTAGTCTGTTGTGCCGTACCATGTTTTCTGTTTTGTCTTTGTTATAACTTTATATGAATGAGTACTGCGCTGTTTTGTGTTTCCATTTACCATTAATTCCCACCTTACAGTAAAGTTTTCAGTGCAAGGAAACATTGTACAGCAGAAAGAGAGCCACTAAGCTCTGAGCAAGGACACGTCACATCTTTCACACCAGTGTCTTCAAAAGACCTTTAGCTGTGTCGTGAACCTCTGTAATGGTAGCCAAATGAGAGGATTTTCACTTTTGTCCTCTGCTCTTCAGCACCAAAAGACCTAAAGAAGGCCAGGGGGCACCAGGATTTGAACCTGGGACCTCTTGATCTGCAGTCAAATGCTCTACCACTGAGCTATACCCCCTACACCATGGAAGCACAAAGCTTGGCATCAAGATGTAAAACGTAGTACATTCTCAAGATACCCCAAGTAACACTACAGACATGCATAGTTGGGAGCCAATTCAGCAAGCCATGCTTTCCCACTGCAAAGTGAACAGTGAACCCCAGTAAACAGCAACAAAGCTCTTGGCATTACTCAGGTGGCCTCTTGCCTTAAATGTTATACCACTCACCACTGTGCTGTAACCCCCTCAGCCCACAACAGATGCAGTTTTGCATGATATGGGGTTTCAATATGTGAATTGATAAAGAGCTGAATTCTTCAGCACTAAAGCTTCAGGTACAAACCAGTAGTGTGAGACTTGTTCGGTGAGACTTCAAGCAATGCTCTAAGAGGCCTAAATGTTTTTGGACTTGTTTGTCATGTGGATTGCTGTTGTCACATACATGCTAGTGAGACAGTTTAAAGAATGTTGTGTCAAAAATCGTGTTTCATGGGTACTTCTGCTGGAGTATTTATTTATTTTTTTCTGTATGGCATTTGAATCGTTAATTTGTATTTTGTTGCCTTCAGTCAATAGGTTTTTTTCTTCCTTGGCAGGCATCTATCTATCTATCTATCTATCTATCTATCTATCTATCTATCTATCTATCTATCTATCTATCCATCCATCCATCCATCCATCCATAAATCCATCTATCTATCTTTCTATCTATCTGTCTATCTATCTATCCATCCATCCATCTATCTATCTATCTATCTACCTACCTACCTACCTACCTATCTACCTATCTAGTCATTCCTTCACCCACCCCTCCACCCTTTAGTGCAGCAGTCAGAGAGGTCAGTCCACTGGATTGTGTGTGAACGCTGTCACATCAGCTAGTGTCACACGCAGTAACGGCTCCCGTGTCAGGAGAACCTTTTCTCTCCAGTCGAATTACTGCAGATGATCCAGGGAAGAGACATAGGTTAACATAACATAACCAGGTAAATATAATTGAGATTTCTTGTTTTTTTATTATTATTATATTCATTTTGCCTATGAGATATATAATTATGGAACTCTGGGATTGTTTGTCATGGCAGAGATGTGTTTCATCTGAAGAGAACAGGGTGCTGTAATATGGTCAATATCATCCAAACATTTTTATCTCATCATAAAGAACTTGAGATTTTTTTCTCAATGGATTTTCATGTTGGTGGTAAAATCATTTATGCTTTTATTCTTAAGCAAACTGGTGCTTTTTTTTTTGTTTATGTCAAATGATCATTTGAGTTCATGAGTGAATATAGATGTCTGTTGTGTGTGTGTGTGTGTTACAGATTATGAAAGGATCAAACCGCTAAGCAGATGTGATGGTTGAAAAACCCTTGTCCAACCAAAGCTCTGGAGCCTTGTGCAACGTTGGATCAAGAGCTGCTCTCTGCAATGGGTCCCATCTCATGGATGTCCAGAGACCGCCGGTGCTGGTGGATGCCTGGCTGGTTCCGCTGTTTTTTGCTCTTATCATGCTGGTCGGTCTAGTGGGGAATTCCTTGGTCATCTACGTGGTCACCAAACACCAGCAGATGAAGACAGTAACTAATATGTACATAGGTAAGAGACTCCTCGTCTGTCACGACTCACCTCATTCTGGGGCGTTTATTCGCCCTTCTGAATGGATTTTTGTGTGTTAAGAAGTGTGTTAAGTGAGAGAACTGTGTATGTCATATGAAGATTAAAAAATACAGAGCAGAAAACAAACTACAGTACACAGCACGTGTTGTTACAAGTGTACTAAGACCAAAGAATAAATCTCTCCAAGAGATTATTATCGAAGTCATTGATTAAATCTTAACTTAATTGCATTGACACCTCAAATGGTCAAGATTGAGTTCATACCAAAATGATACCCCTCTGTAATGATTTTTGTCTGCTTGTCCTAGGAATATTCTTCTTCTTCTTCTTCTCTCTAGTGAATCTTGCCATAACAGATATCCTGTTCCTGGTTTGTTGTGTTCCATTTACGGCTACACTGTATCCTCTACCAAGCTGGATATTTGGGGACTTTATGTGCAGACTAGTCAACTATCTACAGCAGGTCAGAAACAACATCTTTATTATCTATGCCTCTGTGTTTTTTTTTCCTTGCTCAATTTTTCTGTTTCATCTCAGTTTTCTTTTCCCTGTCTTAAATGCGATCGACAAAATGTTTTCTTTCCGGTTATTTTCTAAAAGATTTCTTAAAGAACCAAAAAAAAGAGAAAATGTCAGAGTGAACCCAACTCAAACAAGAGAGTATTAAAAGTCGTCTGAGCTGGAGACGTGTCTTGCAGGTGACTGCGCAGGCGACTTGCATCACGCTGTCAGCGATGAGCGTGGATCGTTTTTATGTGACGGTATACCCCTTACAGTCTCTTCATCATCGAACCCCTCACATGGCCATGACTGTCAGCATCACTATCTGGATAGGTAATAGCTCTAATAAAGCATATTACTTGTTTTTTTTTTTTTCTGTGATCTTTACTTGTTGTCTTTTCAGTGTTAAAATGTGATATGAATTTGATATCCGTGGGGTCACAGTAGCGTGCACCACACACTAGCTCTTCTCATCTCCAGACCCGGGATCCTATCAGACTGTACGCTTTAATTGATGCTTAGGATGAGAATCACTCTGATACATAATTAACTTGAATCGAGTGCCACAGCGCTGGGCTGAAAACACCCCCTGAAACTGAATTACGTTCTGGTCGTCGTTGTAGGTTCTTCGTTGCTGTCGGTGCCGGTGGCAGTGTACCAGCGACTGGAGCCCGGTTACTGGTTTGGGCCTCAGACGTACTGCACGGAGGCGTTTCCCTCCCCGCGTCACCAGAGAGCTTTCATCCTGTACTCCTTCTTAGCCGTTTATCTACTTCCCCTGGTCACCATCTGCCTGTGCTACGCTCTGATGCTCAAACGCATGGGCCAACCTACCGTTGAACCCACCGACAGTAACTACCAGGTATTTGACACTTGCCTTAACATCGTGCTATTGGCCGCGACTCTAACGCTGACAAGATGCTACGTGTTGTCACGTCCGCTGCGATAAACAGAAAAACATACAATAGACAGAACTGGAAAACTCGTTACCCAGGTTCCTCTTTTCTTTCAGAATTCTGTTTATTGGGAATTTACAATATGAATAAACACCAAAGCACTTACGGCATTGAACTGAGTTCAATTTTCACCCCAAAGCGAGACGGCAGATTTTGATATTGTGGGAGGGAGCTGAGAGTTGGCTTGATCCTCAAGATGCAAAGCGTGCGAGGAGACGATCCCATTTAGTATTTGTTGATGTTGCCATGAGTTGCGTGTCTAAAGATGTTTCATCTTAACGCTGCGTTTTTTCGTAATGGACAATGGAGTCCGCTCAAGAACAATGGCTGAATACAGGGGAGGATTCCAAGTATGTAGTTTAGTGACTAACCCGGATAAGTTAACTCCGAGTAAGCAGTAAAGCTCCTAATAGAAGAGCCCTATGGCTTCATTCACCTAGCAAAACAAAGCCATAGGGCTCTTCTGTTAGGAGGTTTACTACTTGCTCTGAATGAACTTACCTGGGTTAGTCACTAGACCACATACTTGGAATACCCCCAGATATCTGAAATAATGGAACGCTGACAGCATTTGCACATTGTTTTTGACAAACCCTGACTTCAAAGGTTGTTTTTGTTCTTATTAAAACCACAAACCAAAGAGCCAGGAGCGCTTGAGAATAATTATTTGGCAAAGGATATACGATAGATTTTTTTTCCCACTGGAATTTATCCAAGAAACAATGACTTCAGAGAAATGGACCTCTGTGGAAGTTGCATGAAAGTGACTATTCACTGTGGTCCCCATCAGAAGAAATCAGTCACCCTGGGTTTTGGCTGTGAACACTGTCACATCTTTAATGCTCTCTGACAAGTAACGACTCAGATCAGTTTACATCATATCATAGTTTAAATGCCCTGCAGTTTCTGATGAGCACTCAGTAATTTATCCCGAGGAACAAAACCACAAACTTTAAAGCATTTGACCGAGAAGTTTCAGAGACACAACATACAGTATATTCATGGTCCAAATAATTTCACACTTTCAAATGTAATTTTTTTTTAAACACAGGACAGAAACGTGTCACGTCTGACGGTTTGTTCTGTCGTTCAGCTCCAGGTACAGGCGGAGCGGTCGGAGGCGGTCAAAGCAAAAGTGTCTCGGATGGTGGTCGTGATGGTGCTCCTGTTCACCGTCTGCTGGGGACCCATTCACGTCCTCATCCTGCTGCAGGCCTTCGGTCCGCCGGGTCCGAGAAGGAGCTACGCGCTCTATAAGCTTAAGATCTGGGCTCACTGCATGTCCTACTCTAACTCCTCTGTCAATCCGCTGGTCTACGCCTTCATGGGGGCCAACTTCAGAAAGGCCTTCAGAAGGGCCTTCCCTCAGATCTTCAAACGCGGCGTCAGGGTGGCAGACCCCGTCCCTGCGTGCGACACCGAGATGCACTTTCTTTCATCTGGTCCATGAAGCCCTTTACGGACCGCAGCCATCGATATTATTACGGTCCGTGACCTTAAAGGGGACGCGTCGTATTTTTGGCGCTGGACACAGACTGATCGGTTTGTACGCGACTGTTCCCTTTTAGCTCGGTTCAGTTTTAAATGTTAGTTTCATACTAGAGGGAATTATTTTCAGACTTATAAACAAAGGAAAACTGTCTTTTGTTAGTGACTGGTTAAACACAATGCATAAAAAAAAAATACTAACTCACCACTGGAAAAGCGTGCAAAAGTTGAATAACAAAAATACACTTTGGATGAGAGACAATGAACAGTCCTCTGTGACAGTGTTGGAACTGATCCTTCTGCTGTTCTCTCATCATTCCAGTTGTTTTCATCCTGTAAATTTTGACTTTACCCCCTGAGATAGAGTTTGCAGTCCAGAGATGATGTAAGGAGAAGAAAATGACTGTTGATTCATTAGTTTGCCTTGTTTTAGTACACACATACCTCAGATAAGATACAGACATTCAAAAGAATGTACCACTGACATGACACTGACACTGTTTAGATTAATAAGGAACTGCAGGTCTTTCGTGTGATACAGCTCAGTGGTTAAGTACTATCACATGATCCTAGCGGTCCTTCAGCCACAATTAATTAAACCTATCACGTGTGAACTACATCTGGACTGTTACCCTGGTTTCTAGTGTCTACTTTTATCCTCCTTTACATTTTCTTCCAGGGTTCGCTAATTCAGGAAAACAAACAAACAAAAAACCCTTATCTATTGGGGGCAAAACGTTTTGCCTGATCAAACCAAGTCTTACGGTTTCTTAACCAAAGAATTGTTTTCCATCATGGAAACATTCTTTAGATAGATGTAACAGAAATAATGAAATTTAATTGGCAAAATGATTTTGAAGTATTTCCCATATCCCATGACAATCCAAAATACGGTTGTTACTGGTCAGGCATTTAAATTTCTCTTGATTGTAATATAACTATAGGTTAGGTTAGGTTACGTTGGTTTAGGTAAGGTCATGCATGACAAGTAAAGAAAGACGTGCAAACGACGTGGAATGTCATTTTCTGAAGCACACAGTATGCGATCTACGTTAAAACGCATGTAATTTATAAAAGGACACTGTTACACGAACAACTAAAGAAATGTTTTATTCGTTTGTTCGACTGGACATATGTACGTGGGTATCCTGTCCCAGGTCGGTAAATATCAGTTTAACTCGGCTGAACTACACCGAAAAAGAATATCCTGAAAACAGCCACGTGCCTCCATTTTATGCCCCGCAGTACTCTGGCGGCCTTCCCCTGTAAATCCGATCTACAAAAGGTAAGCTACCTTAATATTTTCTTGTGATTCCAGTCTCGATTTCTAGGGACGTTCTTGAAATTTGTGATCACGTTCTAGTGGCGTGAAGACCCAAGCCAATCAGAATCAAAACAAGCCGTATCTGTCCAATCGAGGATCTAAACTAAAACTTGGCATGTGCCAACGGCCAATCAAAAAAAGCAGGAAGAGTAATTGTACTTGTCGATGCAGCCGAGCGTGGTTCGAACCGATGAACAGAGACAGAAGAGGCAAAAGTAGGTCGCGCTACTGACTCCTTCTCACAGTTCCTCTCCTCTGACCACAGCTACTGAAACACAGCATCCAAAGCCATGGATAAGAAGCAGACCATTAATTTCGGTGCAGGCCCGGCAAAACTCCCTCAGTCTGTAAGTTATGACCGTTGCATTTATCAGAGGCAGTTTATTCCATCAAAAACAGAGTATTTACCTCATTGTCTTTCAAATTCGTGTTTTAGTGGTGGATCATATTATGCAAAAAAGAAAACAACAACAAAAACAACAACAACAACTTAGAATGCAGAGCAAAACACGAAAAGGAAAAAAAAGTAAACTATAAAAAAAATGCACGAACCCTGTAAACTACAGAGTCGGTGCGTGCAAAAAGTGGTATATCTTCACTCATAGACATCTTGTCTCTTTGTTGCATCGCTTTTAATTGTTAGTTGGTAAATATGGGAATACTGTCTTGAAGTTTTGCGGTTCGGATCACGCTGTCGTGGTGATATAATTCTGTGATAAATAGATTAGTCTGATGTGTGATGCGTAAATCGAGGTGTGCTGTTGCATCAGCCGTTCATTTGGGTCTGGAATGCGAGCCATGATTTAGTCATGCACCACCGGTTTTTGCGACGTAAACACATGGGGGCGCTCAGGCATGTAAAACTCCGCAGTTTGGTCTTGTAAAGAGTCGCGGCTTCACATCGCTGCTCGGGTGAACTGAATTTTGATCAATGACGTAATAAAACCTATTTCTTCAAGTTGAACATCGTGAACATCTTCAACTTTTATATTTAAGCCCAAACAATGCTCGGGTAAAATATTTCTCGGAAAAATCACTTGTGTTGTTACTGGAATCCTTGACACATTCATTTTGTTTGATGACCCAAATTATGAGCGGCCTAAAAGAGAAATGTGCATGTTCTTTTTATGTTTGACACGCAAGACCTGTTGAAACAAATCGACTGGAAGACATGGCAAACTAAAATCTACTTTCTTGTCCGTGTTGAATTTAAGTAAGTCACACCTCAATGAGGACTGCAATTACAGTCACTTTACAACGGCATTAGAGAAGTTCCTTAGATTCTTGAAGTCAAACTACGTTCTTCTTCTAAGAAGTGAATGATAACGTGAAAGCAGAGCAAAACACCATGTCTTTTGGTTATCTGTGTGCTGTGGTTTAAAAACAAACAAACAAACATTTGTCCAGTGACTTTACAGCATCATTTTTTTTCCCTGTAGGTCCTGTTACAAGCACAGAAGGAACTGATTGACTATAATGGGATCGGAATAAGCGTTCTCGGTAAGAATCATCGCAGAATCGTACATAATACGCTTTCGGTCCAGTTGTCATGCTTAAATTGTAAACTTGTCTTTCTCTTTCTCCCTTTCAACTTACAATCAGAAATGAGCCACAGATCTTCAGATTTCTCCAAAATCATAAACAATACGGAAAATCTCCTGAGAGAACTTCTGTGAGTTACTTAAATGGCCTCTGAATGAACGCATTCATGTAACTTTTGGTGGACAGTCACATGCCTGTGGTCAGTTACTTTTCATTTTTTTTGAGTTATGAGTAACTCCTGGATTTTTTGTTTTTTTTTTTGTCTTTGTTTTTAATCCAGGGACATCCCAGATAACTACAAAGTTATGTTTCTCCAAGGGGGCGGCTCTGGTCAGTTCAGCGCTGTTCCCCTTAACCTGATTGGTCTGAAGGAAGACAGATGTGCTGATTATATAGTGACCGGCACGTGGTCGGCCAAGGCTGCCAAAGAAGCAGAGAAGTATGGCAAAGTGAACATCATTCATCCCAAACTGGATGCTTACACCAGTGAGTTCACATGGCACCACTTAACACATATACCTGTCTCTCTGGATTCAGTCCGTCATCATAGTGTGTTTATGTATGTGTGTGTGTGGGATTAATGTGCACATGCAGTGGAATATCTGAAAAAAAAAAGCCTGACCTTGTGGGGACATTTTGCCTGTCCCCACAGCATCAAAGGCTTTTTAAAGAAAAACAGCCTGATGTTGTTAATTTTTTTAAAAGTGTTTTTTTTTTTTTGTCTACGGTTGCGGTTAATCTTAGAATCAAGCGTGTTCGTTTTTAGATACAGTTGAGGTCCGTGGAAAGTTCGCCTTGCTATTAGTAAGTCCAGCATGTGTCTGTATTTAGAATTCTTTGAATCCACAAGACCCGGTGTGAAATTGACAAGAAAAGATCTCAGATGTTTTCAAAAGAAATCTAGGCTAAGAAAAAAAAAACTTGCCTCTGAGCAAATTAAATTCCTCAAAGATTCCCATTTTTCCACCTTTCTTGGCGACAGAGATCCCGGACAGCAGCGTTTGGTCGCTGAATCCGTCGGCGTCTTACGTTTACTACTGCTGCAATGAAACGGTCCACGGCGTCGAGTTTAATTTTGTTCCAGACGCTAAGGGCGCGATCCTTGTGAGCGATATGTCCTCCAACTTCCTCTCCAGACCGGTGGATGTGTCTAAGGTAAGCAGCACCAGCACCAGCATCAGAAGCAGATCGACCGCTTGTTTACCTTAGGACAAGTTTAACCCACCAAAAAAAAAAAAGTCCAGTGGACAGCCTCTGCGTGTTGCGAGTGAATAAGACGTTGACTGTTTGTTTATTTATTTCATGTTGTTTTGCCCATACCTGTCCTTCTATTCCTTTTCTCTTTTATACATTTCTAATCCTTGCAAACTTTTTTTTTTTTTAAATTATGTCTAATGGTCTTTCTCTGTCCCCAGTTTGGACTTATCTTTGCCGGCGCTCAGAAGAACGTAGGCTGTGCTGGCGTGACAGTGGTGATAGTGAGGGAGGATCTCTTGGGAAAAGCATTGAAGGAGTGCCCAGTGGTCTTAGATTACCAAGTGCAAGCTGGGAATAATTCCCTTTACAATACACCCCCTTGCTTCAGGTTGGTCCCCACCCCTAACCCTATACGTTCTCTCTCTTCTGCACAGACACTTACCCCCCACCCCCCGCTCCCCCAGGGAGATGTATTCTCACTCCGTTTCCCTGAATGGCGGTGGAAATGAGAAAAGCTACAGTGCTTAGGCATTTGATCCAGTAGTAATTACAAGCAAGTCTTTCCGCGGTGTAATTCTCCTATTCAGTCACTGTGGTGGATTTTGTAGAATCTGGGTCTGAGGTAAGGCCATGGCCGACGGCGTATACGCCTAATCCGTTCCCACTGGCTGCAGTTACATGGAGTGTAGTGTTCTCTGAATAAACCGTTTGATAGCTAGTTATGGAATAAAGAAATACCTGAATTTTTTATGTAAACACCTGACCTGGGTTAGCCAAAATGAAGTTGATCCAAATTCATTTTCATTCGGAATCAGGTTTAGTGTAAACGTTGATAGTCTGTTCGTTCAGGTGGATTTTAGAGATTAACGGACGCTTGCTCACCCTTACGCTGCCAGTCAGAATACGTTCTGAAAGTCTCTTCATTTTGCCTATGTCAACATTGTACCCATTACATGTGACACAACCTGTCTCATTCACATTGTACTTCTGACATGTAAACGGATGAATGAAGCATAATGAGGCATTCAGGAACTCTTTCTTTGCAATCTTCTCTACACTGAATGCATTCTTTAAGTTTGACAGTTGATGTTCTGCAGTTAAATGCAGCTACTGATTATGCTAATGAACCCCCCCCCCCCCCTCTCTCTCTCTCTCGCTCTGTTTTTAGTATCTATATCATGGGGTTGGTCCTGGAGTGGATTAAAAACAATGGAGGCACTGAAGCTATGGAACGACTCAACAAGCAGAAATCTGGCATCATCTATGACATCATCAACAGCTCCAATGGATTCTACTCGTGAGTGGCCGAGAAATGACGTTCATTTAAATATATAACGAATGATCTTGAGGGCTTGTGTCAGCTAGACCGGACAGCCGTAATGCCCTATTATCTAGCCTATCCATGAATACCGTCACAAATTTACAACGCATTCAAAATGCTGGTGCCAGAATCTTAACATGCGGCAGTAAGAGAGACCACATGACGCTGGCACCTTAATCTCGTCATTGGTTATCAGTATCTTTTAAATTTGATTATAAAATTGTTAGTTTTTAAATGTCTTCATGATCTGGCCCCTCTCTGCCTTTGTGATATGATTGTGTGATATGTTCACCTAGATCTCTCAGATCAGCCAACAGCCATCTGCTAGTCATTCCTGAATTCCCACTAAAGAGTGAAGAGTAAGCTTTAAGTTACTATGGCCCCTAACTGTGGAATTTCTCTCCCAGAAAGCAATAGAGCTATGAGTTCACTAAATGTTTTTAAACGAACCTTACAACATATCTGTTCAACAATGCTTCTAACTAAATGCTGGTTTTTTTTTTAATTGCTCTTCTTTTCATTTTATTGTATTCTTAACCATTTGCCCTTCTTGTCTTTCATGGTCTTTAATGTATTTTATTTCTCTGTATTCTAATTTTAGTTCTCATTTCTCATTTGATCCATTTAAAATTGCCATTCCCTGTAAAGCGCTTTGTAAATTGTGTGTTTAAAAAAGTGCTCTATAAATAAACCCTTATTTTATTATTATTATCATGATGTCACATGTATCAACCATTCCAAATTCTTTTATCTCTCCGCCCAAAATAAGTTCTTACCGAGTATCTTATGTTCTAGGAATGCTCACATAAGCCTTCAGTAGTGGTTTTCCGATTTTGTGTTCGGTTTTCCATGGTAACGCTGATGGATATCTATTCCGGTAGATGCCCGGTTGATCCGGAATGCCGAAGCCGAATGAATGTTCCATTCCGCGTCGGAAAGAAGGAGGGAGATGAGGCTTTGGAGAAGAAGTTTCTGGATGGTGCCTCCAAGCTTGGGATGATTTCATTAAAAGGGCACAGGTATTGCAAAACGGAGAGAATACACATAGATCATTCGCTATGCTTAGTACTAAGGCCTGTTGAATTAAAAAAAAAAAAAAGTTCTTACCCTTTACTTAGGAACATTTAACTATTTAGAACATCACCACTAAGCAGTTTTTACTTTGAAGACTTTGCAGATTACATGCGAGAGAAATAAGTCAAACCCGAACGTTTTCAGTGGACATATTTGTCAGACGATATCATTCTTCTCTAAGCAGCCGTAGACACTGAGGAACCTGATGAACTGTGAGTGGACTGTCTAATGAAGAACGTTCTCTGTTTCTTGGGCTTTGCAGATCAGTGGGTGGAATCCGGGCATCTCTGTATAACGCCGTGACTGTGGAAGACGCGGAGGTTCTTGCCGCCTACATGAAAGAGTTCCTGAAAGAGCACCACTAGAAAGTATAAGCTCGCCTTGGCAGCCTGGTCACCTTACTGCTTGTTTACAGACAACCTCAACTGTAGACTGATCTTAGATGTTTGTTTCCGTTTTACAGGGCCTGTTTGAAATGTTTTTAAGGGCTTGATGGACAGTCCTAGCAGACCGAAGTAGTTCTCCTCCAAGTGCAATACTAGAACATGAGCCAAGTTCTGAATTAGGAAACGCACACTGAACATGACTGCATGATTGCCAAAATCAATACAGAGGCATACGTTTATTACATTTTCACAATGCTTTTTTTTTTTTTTTACCTAAATAAGACAGTTCAATTTATTAACTGCTAAGACCTTCCATCAGTACCTTAATTACACTGAAATCAGAACCTCAGTCTTAAAAAACGTTACTAAAAAGTCCATAGACTCATGTTAGTTCTTACGTCTGTGCCTTCAGTTGTAGAACTCTCGATAAGCTAACGTTCCATTTAAGGTAGTTTGCTGTTTACCAGTGGGCATATAGCCCCCGTTTTTTTCTTCTTTCTAACGTGATGGATGCTACCTTTTTGTGCCTTCATGTGTGCTGATAAGTACTTTTATCTGTGTATTAAGGGTCCAGTATGATGTTTGCCACATGAAAGAAAGAGTGATGTTGTTTGTAAGAAATGGAATGTATATTCGATATGAGGAAAGATGTTCTATGGCTGTAAAAAAGAAAAAAAGAGGGGGGGGGGGGGTTCAGAAGCATCTGTGATTGGAATAAAATGCCTTTGAGGCCTTGAGCAAACCTTTGATTGTGGATATTTTAATTTTTATTTTTCTGAAGAGGAAGCTTTAGTATTTTAATGCTCATAGGAGATACCGTTATAAGTCAAATGCCAAATGATTCCCGTTTGCAATTGCTATAGCAATGATAAAGTAACTGAAATATTATCATTATAATGATTGTAGTTCTTGTTATAGCTGACTGTCAAATGACCATAAAAAAATCGCTATATCAATGTCATCAACCACTTGTCCATGGACATACAGATTTCATAAACAGTCTCTTTGGATTAGTTTATCTATCACCTTTATTTTCTCCATATCCATAATGCTCATAGAAGGTAAAATGAGCTTTCAAAAGCTTCGTAGCTGTAACAAAACTGTTAGATAAGACCTGGACCTCCTGATACTTAAGCAGTTCTCAGTTGGCTTCCGTGGCAATGGAAAAGTCACAGTTTATCTGTCTGATAAAAAAAACAACCGCCACGTTTGTTGACCGACAGTCGACTACTGTTTACTTTGCGGCTTGTTCTTGTCAGCGTACTCTTGGGCTCTCAGAACACCCTCAGTGAATAGCGCAAGCACCTGTAGCTCTGGTTTCTCCGACGCCTAATTCTGTTGAGGCATGGGAAAGGAAAGGGAGACATTTAATACTTTAATTCATTTTTTTCAAATCGTTGACATCCGATATCTGTTAACATTTACAAACTACTAACAACAAAGGACATGAACGGATATTTCTTCGCCTGAAAAATACGCAAAGACGCGCTTTCTAGAATGGAATCGGACGCTCAACTTGACAGACTCTGTTCCCTCTTTCGTGCTTGTGATGTAAATAACTCGGGGCGAATTGAAAAATGGGAGTTCTTGAAAATATGCTCAGAGCTTCACGTCCGGTCAACGGACATAGAGGATCTATTCTCCAAACTTGACACGGACAGGGACGGGACGATCAATTTAGAGGAGTTCATCCGCGGGTTTCACCAAGTAGCGAACGACTTACAGCAGGAGCAGGACATGGATGGAGGGGAAACTTTTTCTTTGGCATGGGAAGACTTCAAAACCAGACTTGGCGATCAGGCCAAGTTTATCCCCAGGTAGGCATAAATGAATGGAACATAGGACACGGAAAGCCGTGCAAAAACACTTTTTGTACAAAATACGACTTTACCACGAAAAACATGAGAAGCAAAACTTGTAGTGCCCGTGAATTACGATGTGATCATTACTTTGTAAGGTTGAATGAATAGGAAGAGTAAACGAAGATGCGTTTTGCGGCAGCAAAATATCACCTTCTTCTATATGAATTTGATAGCATAAACATACAACGCATTTGTAACTGGAATGTTCAAATGATTCGCATACAGTTTTGACCAGTTTTCTGTACTGTTTTATGTTTTGTTACTTTTATGTTTTGTAATCTTTTCAAGTTGTCGATTTTAGACAAGAGTTGGGCACTTAAAGAAAAGGTCTGCTTTTCACCCTGTTTCAGGTTTGATTTGAAAAACGAGGACAGAAAATTTCGGAGTGTAAGCAAAATGCCGACCGTTTATACATACACATGGATTATCTATACATACATGTATAAAGGGGACTCACTTTAAGAAGTGAAGTTAGCCTCAGTGGGTGCAGCCATTCAGTGTTCACGAGCAAGGCACACATCTCTACGCCATCCACACAGAATATACTGAATTTGAGAAGATATTGAATAATATTTTTAAAAAAAAATAATGTGCCGTCCGGGATATGGGAGAACATCGGTAATACAGAACTTCATGAGAGATCAGAGATCCGAGACTTGTACCTTTTTCTCAAATCTTCCATTGCTACCTGCACACATTATCGTGCGATTAAAACGAGGTTCTGCTATATTTCTAACAGTCAAAATATTTTGAATCGATCATTAAGTTTCAAAATCGTACACACGGGACTTTAAAACAGTTCTATCATTTTATGTCACATACACAGTTCTCTGCATTGACAAAGTGTTCCATACAAGGGGCGATGTTTTAGGGCGTACGAAGTTGGGGGGGTTTTAGTATCTCATGACAAGTCCAGAATGAGGTTATCAAATGGAAGACCCAGGGGCTATACATGAGATTCACCACCACTTTTCCACGGTGCAGCTGCCAGTACATCGATTAATTTGAGCCTGAATGGCTTCCAGTCTGTTCCCTACTGACAACACCATCTAATGTTAGAGATATAACAGCATGATACAGGATAACGTCTGTCATGTGGCTGAAAAAAAAGAATCCACAGATTTTATAGCAGTTGATATTTTATCTATACGAGTTTGTTAAGTTTGTTATTTATCTTTTTTTTCCGTCTTGATAAAGTAGAAGTTATGTAATGGATATGTGAGTTCTACATTTGACAAAGGAAGTGTCCTTGTTTTGTGAAAATTCCTCTTTTGTCTCCATTGAATTGACAAAGGAAACCTTAATCTTTGTGCTCAAATGAGAACGAGCACAGACACACACCACACATACACATACACATAGTATGAGGCTAAAACTTTATTATATTTTATTAGACAAAACTGTCTACATTTTCACTTCTCCTTAAATAAACACCATAGCTAAAGCGTATATTTTTTTACAGTTATTGTGTACAATTATGAATATATTGATTTCCTGTACGTGTCTCCCTAACACATCTGTGTATTGTTTACTTTTAAACAATAAGTCAATATGCTTTGGGATGAAACTAGTTCCACAGAATAACTCACCTGGCTAAAAAAAATGGTCTCTCCTTATCAGTAACCAAGTGACCCACTTCTGTCTTAGCTATGCTAAAAATAAAAACATGAAATGTATGGAGGCATACATTTATGACATCTGACATGTCATATAGATTCCTGATTTCAAGGAATATATATTATCCGGAGTTTATCGAATGTGTCAGTGCTTTAGTATAGATAATTTGCTCTCAGTCCTGTCTTAAATGTGACAAAAAGAATGTGTTCTGGCCTCTAAACCTGACGAGGACCCAGAAGGATTGAAACGTAATTAAAGTATGTTTTGGAGCACCCTCTTCTAAATGGGTTTGTCTTGTCATTCCAAGTTAACTTCTTTGTTTAGGATCTGTCTCAGGAGACATATGTGTGAAAAGCCTCTTTCGTTGTTGAAGTTTACCCCTTTGTTTTCCTCTGTGGTTCCGATTGGCTGTAGGATAGATCAAGTGTCGACCCTGTACCAGAACATCAGTCTGACAGAGCCCAGGATGGTGCCCCAGTACGAGAGAGTCATAATGAACTTCATAAGAGAGATCAAAATGCAGAACACAGAAATGGAGCACCTGGCCTTAGCGGTGAAGAGGTAAAGATACACTTATGCGTACACACACACACACACACACATAATACAGATGCTTGCATATTACTGTTCATTTTATCCAGCAAACATTGGTTATTTGAAGGCTCCCATTGTGAATCACCACCTTCTTCCTCCTCTTCAGAGCACAAGACCACGCCACCATGCAACTCAGTGAGATGGAGGAAGAAATGGAGCAAAGAATTCACACAGCGGAACGTACCACTCGCCAACAGGTGAGTCTTTTAACGACAAGACGCGTCAAAATTGGCCTGTAAGTTTGCCTGTACTGGCAACACTTTCCCTGCTGGTGCCCCCTGTGTAGCCATAAGTCTGCGGTGATCTCCACCCTGTCTGCTTTCGTTTTCTTTCCCTTCTTTCTTCCTGGTGGCAGGTCAGCTTTTACTTCTAGACCTGTGGTTTGTCACACTTGACTTGATCTAGAATAAATGACTCTTCGATGTATCTGAATGACTGGCTATGTCCCAGTACTCTTCAGTGCTCCCTTACCATCTGACCCTGCTCTTGTGGTCACAAATCTGAATTGAGATGATTAGTGAAAGCGTTATGACAAAGTATCTGTTGATCTACCTCTCTCCCTCTCTTTATACACACACACACACACACACACACCAGTGGCGGCTGATGGTCTTTGAAATAGGGGAAGCACAGTTTAGGCCTTCGTCATAAAATTAGTCAATTATTACATTTGTTGTTATTTATATGCGGATTCTGCCCTCCTTTCTTTCTCTAGGAAATCATCTATTACCCTGTCATACCGGTCAGATTCTTTTCCGGAGACTTGACTAGTTTCCTCTCAATGGCCAACAGTACATTCTCTGAGTCAAAGCACTTCCAGTCAGCCAGTTCACTTTGTCATACCAGGAGAGGCAAAATGATCAGTCTTTGCTCCCTGACTTTTGAACTAAATTAACGTTGGGCGTTGATCTGCCCTGCTGTTTAATTCTGAGTGTCTTCGTGAGAAAGACTATCAAAGAACTTTGCCAAAATCAGGTCGACAACATTAGCAACATCTACAGTTTTTAACCTTCTTGCTAGCTAACTGGCTAGATCCTCTATGACCTAGCTTAAAATCAACCTTTACCAAAGTGAAACGACAGCGAGTGACAAACTCAAGAACTCTAGATTTAGAATTTTATTAACAGTATGTACAAACAGAAGCGGCATAGCAAATAACAGAGAAAATGAGCAGAAGCTTATGACCTCGCCTGCCAACACTCCACAGATCGAGCTTGAATTCCGCCGATGCCGGTGCAAAATTTTAAAACGCTGTCAGTCATGTTCTTTGCCATGACATGTAAAAGAGTTCCTCCAATAATCATATATAGCAGCCCGGCGTCCGGGCGGCACAAAACCAAGCCTGCTGTCCAGTAAACGTGCAGAATTTTTTTTCAATGCAAAAATCGCCGTCACCAGTCCCATTGACTCCCATACAAGCCGTGCGTCCGGAAATGATGGTTTAAAAGCATATTGTCCAATAAATGTCTAGCTTTGTTGCACTGAAAACGAAGCGTATTCTGAAGTGCCATTGAACCCCAGAGACGTACAGCGTCAATGGGTGTAAATGGGTCGTGCTTCCACGGGTTTCTATGAGGTAAAAATCACTTTAGCTTATGACGACCTGCGAGAAATTAAAGCTGAACCAACTAGCCGTGAAGTTGAACACTTTCTAGACCTTAATATTGATTTGTAATAAGAGAGTTAAGTAATGTAACTACAATATTACATATTTAATTGACGAACTTTCGTGACGTTTTAGAGGAAGCTCGGCTTCCCGTGTAGTCTTAGAGCAGTCGCCTCTGACACACACACACACACATATATACATACAGAGAGAGAGAGAACATTCACTTTTGGCTTTACTTAAGAAAATGAAAGAAGAAAAACGGCTAAGCAGAAAAACCTGACATATTTTAGTTGTGGATTTGATCCAGGTTTGGTCCTGATTGCCCTGGACTTCCCTTTGATAAAGCTCACTAAGTACTACATCCCTTCCCTTTTGACAGTCTCATTCAGTCATGCTCCTGTCTGTCTTCTGAGGACCACTCTTGCTCCTTGTATCTGTGACTCTTTCAAAACCTCACCGACTCCTCTGATGCTTGCAACTGATCTGTATCCCTCCTGGTTGTACAAAACTGGTCTATGCTGTAACAACCAAGTGACACCAAGAGGAGTATGGGTTCCTCCCTCTGAGTGCTAGCTTCTCTCAAGGTTTTATTCTGTTTATAAACTAAAGGGAGGATTTCCCTGCTACTGTCACTTCAGGTTGCTCCCTGGGGGGCTCAGACCAGGTATTCTATAACGCTGCTTTGTGACATTATCAGCTATAAAAAGGTCTGAACTCAGAAATTGAATTGAGTAGTGCTGAAGGGTCTCAGTTCTGTGTCCTAATTGTATCAAAGGGCGTCGTGTAAGATACCTGAGCCTGGGGTATTTTACAAAACCCACTGTTTCGACTTTGCCTAAAATGCTGTACATGCAGCCTGTTTTTTTGTTTTTCCAGTTTTGTGTGTTTTGTGTTCTCTGTCATTTGTGTTGACATTTAGGCTGCATCGTCAAGTTTCACTGTTAATTTAGTTTTCATTTACGATGGAACCTCATACTTGGGATGGGTGATCTGTAAGTTATGGAGCGACAGGTGCAGGTGAACACTCCTTTCTTGACCCGCCTCCTCACTCATGTGATTGTGTTGGAATGCGTCCAGCTCTCTCTTTTAGAATGTGACATCATGAACTCTTTATCCTGATGTGTGTTCCAACCCCATTTATTATCTCCCTGCCCCCCCCCGCCCCCCCATTACGTAAGTTTTGCTACCTGCAAAAGTCTACCCCACAGCAGCTGTTACCTGTTCATACACGAGTGCCCTTTTTTTTGTTGTTAAAAATTTGTCCCAGTTTGGAACGGCCATCTCTTGTACATAGTACTCTCTGTTCAGCCGGGATGTGGTATCATCACAAAGCATGTTGCATTTTTAGGAGAAAATTGGGCATACAATCCTACCTATAAGTTCATAGCTTATTTACTGTGTGTGTTGCATAGTAACAGGAGAAACATTCCGCTATCTCTCTCACTTGATTACCTAGACTGAATATTGATGACACAGCTGGGATTCCAGCCTTACAATCCCAGTTGCAGAATGTCTGTGTGTGCTTCCAACTCTGGCACTCCGTCCATGGCCTTTGGAAGTTTATGTATTTGCTTGTTTATTTCTGTTTACTGCATGGCTAAGTGGATAAAAACATTTATAAAATCGATACATGGATTAATATAAATGGGAAATTAAACTATTTAATGAACAATTTTATTTTTGATGGTAATGTCAAATCAAGTTCTGCTCTTTTTTTCCGCATAAACTTGAGCATAACTTGAACACAATTCTGACATCTGAGTATTTAGAGACTCTTTTTACTACTACCACTGCTACTACTGCTTACTTGTATTCTGGAATAGACTCATGATTGCTGAAGGGTGTGGAAATGTTAATTTTTAAAAAAAAAAAAAAAATGAAAACTTGTTATTTTCAGGAATCCAAAAAGGCAGAGGCGGCTCTGACCAGCATGCAGCATCAGTATGAGTCTCAGCTTGCTGAGTTACAGCAGAAGATCCAGACCCTGCAGATAGTGAGTTACTGTAGACACCACACCACAACAACCGTCTAATCAGTGAGTCACACTTGATGTACTCTGCATCTTAAATGATCTGTCTCTGCTTCAGACTGAACAACAAAACAGAAGCGTCGGTCTCAAAGAGGAGGCCTCACTGCTGAAGAGGAAGAACAATGACTTGACTTTGGTATGTGTTTCATTTGACTACATGTACAGTCAGTCAAATACTTCTGCTTCTTTCTGCTTATATATATATATATATATATATATATATATACATACACACACACACGTGTATATATATATATACTGTATATATATAGTTTCTTACTATATTGTATACAGTTTATATATGTTTATATAATTAACACACTGAGCTATTTCTTTTATGTTGTTCAGGAAAATCAGCGACTGAAACAGGAACTGTTGGAATCCCACACAAATGTAGCTTTCCTCCAGAGTGAGTTGGATTCTTTGAAGAGTGACCTCACGGACCAGAGTATCAACAGTGAGAGGTGAGGCATTTTAAAAGGATGCCCTTGTGTGCGTAACCGAAATACGTTCGACGCTAACAAAAAGATGGTGCTTCATCTTCAAAAACAAGCCTCTGTTGTTTAATTTCAGGTCAACAAAATGCATTCACTTTCTGGCACTTGTGACCAGGTTCATTCTCCTACATTACGCTCAAGTAGTTTCCCATGGTATTTATACACAATGACCGACTGTTCCGTTTGTCTGCTCTCTGACTCAGTTGCCACGGCGTTTGAGGAAAAGTAGAGCCTCTAATAGAAACGTATGATGTAATTCTTCTGAAAAGTGCACTGCTCAGCTGCTCTGGCCTCATGTCTTTCTCAGTCTCTTTTTTTTTTTTTTTTGGATGATTAACTGTTCAAACAAATGAATGTAAACATTATTTTGAAAACTATTCAAACCTTTCCAAAAACTGGTTAGGGAAGATTTATGGCATTTTTTTTTATTATCATTAATAATCATCAAAATCGAACAGTTATGCAAACACACTGTATAGATATATATATATATATATTTGTAAATTTAAATTTAATTTGGAGTTGAAAACAGAATAATATCTGTGGACATGAGGATACTGTTCAAGTCGAATCAAAAGTGATAATGTCTTTGTTTTGTTAATGGGGAGCTGAGGAATGTGGAATATGGGAAACTGTGACTCTTTGTCAACACTGACACACTTTGTGTGCACAGTGACTAATCAGCCAATCAGAAAACAGCGGAGGCACATGTGAGCCTGAACACACCCGCCCATCAGTGTTTGCAGTTTTGTCACGATCGTAACAGGATATCCTTGAGTGACATCAAAGAATTTCGCAACATTGTTACTTAGCAACCAAACCAGCAGGCCAACAACTAGATTTAATTCAAGTGTTTTGGATCTCAGCTGACTGCTGTATGTGTTTGTCCTAGTTCGAGATTAACTAAAGTTAATCTTTTTGAGGATAAATTAAACAGTCTTACAAAACAGTATTTTGATGTTTTGATCTCTGTTTATGAATACAAGATCACTTTCCTCAGTCTTTGTGCAGAAAAGATTGTCTCTTAAATCTTACTCACTTATGTAGTTTATATAAGAATGTGTTCATTTTTTTACATTTTAAACTTTAATCAAAGTAATTGCTGTTGCCTTTTCATGTCATGTAAAAGTCAGAAACTTCGCAGAAATAAGAAAAGTAAGAATGGCCTTGTTTTTGTGTCTTTTCAGAGATGAAGCATTAATGAGATGCTTTGCAGAAGAGAGAGACAACTTGGAGCGACAGATTGAGTTGCTACAGTAAGTGCGACCTGACCTGCCTCCACACGAATGATGAGTCAGTCTATACACATCACACTATACAAAACAGCCATTAAATTGAATGGAAATATTTAACAACACGGCACTTCTGAACTGAGCTACTCCAGTAATATAGTTAATGATGTATATAGCTGCTTCATTGTAACAGCTAACTGCATTGAAATGAATTGAACTGAACTAAATTGCTGGAAATATGCCCCAGACATCTTTAAATACGTCTGTTCTGCTCCATGGTTTAACTGTGGAGTGCTTGACTGGTCAGGTATTGTGACATTGTCTATGTTGCTCTGCATTAAAGGTCAGCGAACAGGAAGCTCCACGACAGCAACGACAGTTTACGGACTGCTCTGGAGAGCAGCCAGAGCAAAAACAAGGTGAATGTTTCCATGGTAACAGTTGGGGCCTTTGGGTTCAGGGAACAGTGGGATTAGGGGTATTTTTTGGGGCTTACTATCTCTGCTCAAGGACAGCACTTGCTTAGATACACATTAGGATGTGATAGCATGTGGTTGATAAAATGTTTTTGGCTACAAACGTATTATTTTTTTTTCTTCTTTTTTTTCCCTAAAATCTCATGATCTCTTGAAAATCCCACGGCAGTATTTTTGTGAGGGCGTGTTTTGAAGGTGTTTTTTTTTCCCTCTCTGACAGCGTGGCAGCATTTTCTCTCCTGGAAGCACGATGACCCGGAGCAAGAGCATATGTTCTCCATTCTTTGACAGGTATGGGTTTGTATCACCCATCAGTCCCATTAAATATCAACCCCGATGAAACAGTGTGTTTCCATTACAATGTAAAGGCTAACCATTAAGATTATGGCCCAGTGACTACAAATTGCAATTAACAGACATTTTATGCAAGCAGACCTATCAAACAAACTTTTTGTAGTAACCTGAACACACACTGGCCAATTATAATAACCACATAATTCACAGAACTTAAAAAAAGTTTTACATTTTTGTAAACCTGTAACTTTGTCATTTGGGTTTAGATGTTGCAACGTACACTGTATGGATGAGTCATATGACCCCTTACCGCTGGGGGAGGGAATGCGTAGGCCCAGCTGTGATTCCTTAGCATTGGCTCTTTGTGATCCTATGCGAAGACACAGCTTTGAGGCTGAGAGCCTGCCAGAAAGCTGTTTTGACAGTGGTCTCTCCACCCTCCGTGGTTCAAATGGATACGACTCTGAACATGAGGTTATGAATGACAAGATTACCCAGCAGGCAATGGGGCGAACTGGCAGTCCAGAAGTTGACTCTTATGACACTGCGGTATGGTATAGTATAACTGATATTTTTAAAGGCAAATGATGTCACAGAGTTCGTTTTTACAGAAATATCGTTTAAAGACTGATTTAAAGCTATATTTGCTTTTCAATTAGATTCGAATGAACTGCTCAATGACCACAGAACATTACAAATATATCTTTAAAAATGATGTACTGAAAAAGGCCTGTTTTTGAAACTCCTTGACAAACCCGTGCCTGTGTCTGTCAGACACTATGTTCAGATCATCTCACACTCTGATATTTAAATTCATAACAAAAATAATGTGGTTCCAGGCATCAGAGGCCCAGGATGACGCTGTGTCCGTGACCGATAGCGTGTCAGTCATGGACTGGAAGCCGTCATTACCAGTGGTCAATACCGATGCCACTCCTTCAGGAAAGAAGTGTCTCTCTGCAATATTTTCTGAGGTGCGTGAGAGAGAGAGAGAGAGAGAGAGAGAGAGAGAGAGAGGAGGTGGACGTCATCTTGGCCATTCCATGATCTTAACTGCTCTGTTCTGACATCTCGGTTCTGGGGCTGTTTAGGATATAGCAGCTACATTTGGTGTCTAATGAAGATTAAAGATTCACTAACAAGACTAATGGTGGTGGACAAAGCCCCACTTCACCTCTGTAAAGAATACATTTTTTTCAGCCGAGTTGCTAAATTTCATTGAATTGCTTCATTTTCTTTATTGTTATCGCGGGCTGTTTGACCTCAGTGTCCTGATAGAACAATGAAAAGAAAAAGACAAGACTACCTAGATTTTTTCAGAATTGCTCTATGGATAAGTAGAAATGTTGGTAAGGGAATGCCACATACCACAATATGAGCAAAGTTCTTCATGCTTGTTTTTACAGACAGAAGAGGATGAAATGAACCCTATTCCCAAAACCTCTGCCAAGACCTACAGAATAGTCTTGGCTGGAGATGCTGCTGTGGGCAAGTCAAGTTTCCTTCTCCGTCTTTGTAAGAACGAATTCCATTCCAACACCAGCGCCACTCTGGGTGAGCTGTGTTTTTAATGGCTTTGTTCAAAGCACTTTTCTGAATTTAGACAGAAACACAATTCCTTCTGTATCAGTATTTCCCAAGAGCCAACTGCCATGGTTCTAACCATTTCTTGTGTTTGCTTTTCCAATGATCAGAACTTTGCGTTATCATTTCTAGATAATGTGTAAAGGGTGTGGGAAAGCCTTGGGGGGGGGGGGGGGGGGGGGGGGGGGGCCAAATATCTTAGTTTTAGTGGAAAGCGAGGGAAAAAACTAACTTGACTTGGTTGTAATATTAACAATTTCGTGAGGGCTGTGGAAACCATCTTCAGCCTATCCACTCAGTGAACAGTTTGCCAGTTCAAAACTATATATACATTTTGACTAAAAAACATATTAGTTACAGTTGATCTTTCTTTGCTTCCTCTTGCTCTCCCCTCCCTTCAAAATGAATTTGAAAGCGCTACTCTAGATTTTAGTTATGTAATTCCCATGCACCTAAAATACTGAAATCCTTTGGCTCTTGCTTAAGGGGTGGATTTCCAGATGAAGACTCTAGTGGTGGATGGAGAACCAACTGTGTTGCAGCTGTGGGACACAGCAGGCCAGGAGAGGTAAAAACTCCACATGCATATGCAGTAGTGGACTGGACAGCTCCTAAAGCATGTTACTCAATAACGGTTTTGTGGTTGTTTCATTGCAGGTTCAGAAGTATTGCCCGGTCTTATTTCAGACGGGCCGATGGCGTTCTTTTGCTCTACGACGTCACTTGCGAGGGGAGCTTTCTCAGTGTCCGGAACTGGGTTGACATGATTGAGGTATTTCCAAGAAAAAAAAAAAAATTATGTTGGACTTTTGCTGTGGGCAGGGTCGATTTCAATACAGAAATATTGGAGGGCAATCAAGAACATCATCATTTGAAATCAGTAGGAGCGCCTAACTGAGCAATGAATATTTATACACCAGTGCGTTGCTCAACTGCTGAAGATGTTACTTACTTATTATTCACGTTTGCATATTAATCCTATTATGTATCCCACAGTATGAAGTGTATTGTATTCTTTTGTGAGCTGCTGCTACTTTATATTGTTTTGAATATTTTTAAATTCAGTAGCCAATAGGTGAAAACATGTATGTGAATAAGTGTTTTGTTGTGCAATTTACATAAAACAACTAAAACTTCTGAATCTCACATTAGAGTGCAGTCAAAGCAATGGTTAGCAAGTGTTATCAACAAAACAGACACACATTTTTTCTTACCTGACTGCTTATCCAGGATGTGTCCCAGGATGACATTCCCATCATGCTTGTTGGAAATAAATCGGATCTGCGGCAGCAGGCGCTCCAGGACGGGGTCACGTGTGTTCCCACGAGTTACGGAGAGAAGCTAGCCATGGTGAGGGATGCAGTTGGCAATTCTCAACGCTATCCTCTTTTGTTTTTAGGCTTTACGATTAGCCACTTACTAACTGTCTGTCTTTCTCAGGCTCGATTTAAGGCATTTGTTCTAGTTCTGCAGGTGGACTCTGTGGTAAATGGTTATAGTTGGTGAAGAGCTCTGTTGTCTCATAGTTCAAATTACCCCTTCCCATTGCTTATTTAATTCTAATTTGATCTGAGAAGTAGATAAACAATTTAGTAAATCAAAGACGAACTCAGTAATGGCTGAAGTACTCTGAATCCGAGGCTTTGGTTTTTGACCACTGATAATGGCATTTTCCAGACCTACAGCTCTCTTTTCTGTGAGACAAGTGCAAAGGATGGTTCAAACATCATTGAGGCAGTTCTTCATTTAGCCAGGTAAACCTTTCCCATTTATCCTTTTGTCTGCATTAACTGGTATTAAGACAAATCAGATAGAAAGATACAAGCATTCTGTCTTGCTGTCTTCATACATTTGCACTTTTCGTGTTATTTTAGTTGTTTTTTTTTCCCCCCGATGGCAAGAGAAACGTTTCAGCTTGCTCCTCTTTTCTCTACAGAGAGGTGACTAAACACGCTCGAGAGGACAAGACCCCATCGTTCGCAAATCTCGGAAAAGGAAATCAAAACAAACAAAAGATTCCCAACCTGAACTGCTGTACTGGATAAAAGTTGTACGTGACAGAATCAGCTGGAACTAGGAAAGAGCCGCAGTGAAGGGTCTGCAGAGCTCATCCGTCCCTGTTGTGCTGAGCATGGTGCTGTGAAAATGATTCTTGCCTACGGTTCTGTCATAACCTGCATTAGCTGTTTTCATACAGTTGTCTTCATTTTCTTTGCTTTGATCCGTCTTCACAGACACATGCCCGCAAACGCCATACGAGCAAGTATCAAACCCTCTGCCAACTGGAACAAACATTCTGTGCCAATAGTCTTCTGTGTTTTTTTTTTTTTCTTCTTCTGTTTTCGTTCTGTGAGAAGCAGAAATTCATCTCTCTGTGTGAATACGTTCCTACTAATTTATTGTTTGAATTTTTAAGTAACTTTTTTTTTTGTCTGAGACTGATGTGATTGGACGACATGAAAGACAATTCAGAGCGGTGCTGAAGGAGGTGACCTCAAGTCCCATGTCAGGTGTAAGAGAGAGAAAACAGCGAGATAGTTTGCATATGTGTTTGTTTATGTAATCTAGAGACGTGATTACTTCCATCAAACTGGGCCAGCCTCAGAATGTGGTCAAGCAAGAGGAAAAACGTAGCAACTACATGACCAGCCCTGGAAGTAACATATGATGGCTGAGAACCTTGCAATCTATTCCTTTTGAGCATCACCACTCATCTGTTTGAATATGTGATCACAAAATTATTTAGGAAGTTTAATCATATGGTTGGAAGTTACTAAAACAAACATGGTATGCTTGATTGCAGTTGTGCAATGACCAAAGCTGACCCCTCCATGTCATTACTTACACCAAGAAAAAAAGCACAAGAGGCCCATATGGGGATCAGACCCCTGACTTTGGCAATATTAGCAATGTACTCTAGTGCCATCTAGTGACACACCTGGGTAGTTCTGACTTGGTCTGGAGGGCTACATGGGCACACTTGGAATTAATGAACAATGAACAATGGTTGCGATGGTTGAGAATTTGACCTTTTTTTGAGCAACATCATGCTTCAATATCTAATCTCAAGTGCTTCTCAATGTCTTAAACTTATTTACTATATTCAGTCACTCCTTTAAGAGACGTTAAAAGTTTGCATGGATGAACGCCAAGAAAAGGATGCATTTAACAGTTTGAAAAAGTGTTAGCACAAGATGGTACAAGATTTACAAAATATGTTTAGAATCGACTAAATAAAACGTTTCAGTCAAACTGACTTTGTTTATGCACTGTTCTATTGTTTATGCACTATGTGGACATATACTCTCCCACTTGGCTATTTGTGACTGTCTGCTTTCATGAAAGCCAAGTCAAACTGCCACATGTTTTGACCCAAATTGTTTTGCTTAAAGCTCAAAGCCCTGTTTCCTGCATAATTACTTATTTTTCAAAGCAATGAAACCTCCTAAAACAACCTGCTATCCAGATTTTTTTGTTGTTTCAGATTCATAGTGTTCATGGCATTCTTTTGCCTTGCATACATAATGTCAGCTGAATGTTATGTACAATATGTTGTGTTTATTTTATTGCTCTAATAGAGAATAAACAAACTCTAAACTTATTTTTTCCCCTTTCTTTTGGAAGTTTCATGACGAAAGGAAGACAGTTGATGCTGGAGCTCTGGTACTTACCAGTGATAATTAGCGTAGGTTTATCCAAGCCAGCTGGCAGTTAACCGAAACATGTGTCCTCAGTGTCAGTGTCCTCTAATAAGACTAAACAAACAAGTAAGTAAGCAAATAAAAGAACCAAGAAAAGAATACATTCTTGATTTCCTGCTGTTAACTACGTCGGCGATGAAGCAAAACATAGTTGCCAGGTCAAAACGCACAGTTGTGAAGGTTACTTTCATCACACTGTGGCATGGCTGATTGTGATTCTGCTGTAAGGTGACCCCCTACTGTCATTACTGACATCAAGAAACAATTGAATGGCCCGTACGGGGATCGAACCCGCGACCTTGGCGTTATTAGCACCACGCTCTAACCAACTGAGCTAACCGGCCACACAGGATGACAGCTGGCCAAAAGCCACTTTATCTCAGACAGAGCAGAAATACCGACAAATGGGCATTTGTCACCACAACTAGCTTACAGCGCATTCCTCATTACAGTTCCTGCTGCTGCCATCTAGTGGTGAACTCCGTGATAGTTTTGGAAATATATATACTTTGCAAATAATAAGGCTGCTCATCTCACTGTAAATAAGTTAACTTCTTTATTTGTCACACACACTGGGAACAGTGAGCAGTGAAATTCAATCTCTGCATTTGCCCCATCCTATACACACACACTTGGAGCAGTGTGCACACACACACTAGATGCAGAAGCAGCCACAGTGTTGCACCCGGGGAGCAGTTGGGGGTTAAGTGCCTTACTCAATGGTACTCCAGCCACGAATGCTGAGGGAGTGTTGAGGAAAGGGAAAATGCTGTTCATTCACTCCCCCCGCCCACATTTTTCCAGCCGGTCCAGGGATCAAACTAGCGACCCTATCAGGCACAAGCCCACTTTTCTAACCTTTACACCACAGTAGGCTGCCCTTTAGACTGAATCTGACCTCGATTCGAACCGGGGTTGCCGCGGACAAAGAGTATTAACCACTATACGATCACAGCAGGCTAAAAGACTTTCGTCCCTGGGTGGGCTCGAACCACCAACCTTTCGGTTAACAGCCGAACGCGCTAACCGATTGCGCCACAGAGACATAACAACATATGCGCACTGGCTGGAAATCAAACCTGGGCCTCCCAAAGGGCAGGTGAGAGATCTACCATTCAACCACCAGTGCAGTAAGTGTACCTTTATTTATTTTAACTGTCAACAATAATACAATGTAGTCAGCTTATTTCATGCCCATATAGCAACATTTCAAAGAAAATATTTATATTCATACTTAAAAGAAAATCAAATGACAGGTTTAACATTGCAATCAATAGCTTATGTGTAGTTTGGTCCACTAAGCATTCCTGTTACGTGGTATATTTGATTGTGGTGTGCAATGACAAATACTAGCCTAAATTCTCAGGGTCACTTTAACAACATAAAGGGTTGGCCCGTACGGGGATCGAACCCGCGACCTTGGCGTTATTAGCACCACGCTCTAACCAACTGAGCTAACCGGCCACACAGGACAACAGTCAGCTCATAGCCCATTTATCCTAGACAGATGCAAAAATGCTGACAAACAGCTGAGATAACCGGCCACAACCCTAACAGTTGTCTGGTCTTCAGTCATTATATGCCCAATTCCGCCACCTAGTGGTCTACCCTGTCCTAGTTTTCAGCATAAACATGACTTGTAAGCAGCAAGAATATAACCTGTTTACACTAATCATTGATCGACTCCTTGAAAACAAACCCAGAAACAAACAGCTGAGATGCTTCTGCAAACATCTGAATGAGTTAATAAGCTTTCCCTCTCAACTGTTTGCTCCTTTCCACTGTGAAGGGGGGGGCTGATAGTCTACAGAGCACAGAGACAAGAGGAGTACGCGAGCAGCAGAAAACATGATGAGTGAAAGTCACTACCGAAATAGCATTTGGATGCAGTTTAATAACACAGACAGCACAAAGGCAGAATGCAGAAAATGGCAGATTTGTGATTATCAGCTCAGGACTCAGTCACTCCACAGACTATAACCTGCGCACACTGCTCCTGCAAGAGATCCAACGAGGGTCGCTGTTCGTGTGAGAGACCTACAAACCAAGGCCTGCTGAATGGGGACAACCCACTTTAAGAAAGTAATGTAATGTGTAGAAGATAATATGTAATATTCCAAATAAAGGAGAATTCACCAAAAATTATTTTGACTGCATGTACAAACAGAAATGCTGCAAAAAACCCCACAGTGTGTCAAATCTCAAAGAGGCCCTTAAAAATCCAACTGATTAAACAAAATGAAATTGCATGTTAGCTTTAGAGAAGCTCTGGAATAACAACACAATTGCACACATTTCACAACAAACACCATCTCACCAGCAAAATCCATACTCAATGTTCCCTGCAAGAAGTTAAACTACCAATTTCCAAGTAATAGTTTGAATATTCAAAAACAGTCATTTCTGACTTGGGGCCTGTGAACTGACTTACCGATGTGTTGAGACGTTGAGTTGAACTGTCAGTCACTTGTCTGCATGGGGCGGGGTGGGGGCAGGGGGGCACTTAACACTTAAATGTCTTCTCATTAGTCCAGTCCAAGGAACAAAAAAAATCTTCTATGCTACAACACTGTCAACAAAAAATATTCCAGTTTATACAGGTCCACCATCATCCATTGTGTACGATAACACCCACTCATGAACACTAACTACCTTTATGTCTCTCATGTGTTCACTTTCTGACTCCCTGTATCTATTCGAACATGTATGAAAGGACTTAAATCTGTTAAAGTAACTTCAACATGTTTGTCTCAGTATGTATAACACCTCTGTTAGTAGTTAGTATATGAAACAACGGGACTTAATCGATGTTGTTATATATTTCTCTGAGTCACGGTTACAAACGGGTCTTACCCAAGACAATGCGACTTCATACTGCTGAGGATTTTCCCAGAATTTTGTTAGGTTGCAGGCTCAGAAATCAGCACCCACCTGCGGGTGATTTTGAGTAGTGGCGGGCAGAACGGTAGAAAGAACGGCTCTGGTGGCGGGTGAATTTGCTCACTCTACTAGGCACAGAGGCGGGGTAAATAAAAGCAACAAGCAAACAATACAGTTCCAACAGAGCGTGATTTTTGATATTCCACAACGCAGATTGAACCATTGGACACTGAGGAGACACAGTGGGTTACAGAGGCAACTCGAGCATAGAACAGTTAAAAAGAATTAGGCTACCTCAAGTCGCTTAGGCTAATGTTTTGGCAAGAAAACAAATAAACAAACACCAAAATACAATGTGGTGCCACATCGCAGGTGCTAAGAGGTCTGCAGAGAAGACACAGTCCTAGGAGGCCATGGGCAAAAAAACATTTTTCATAAGAAGAGAAGAAAAGCCGACAATGGAGAGTTCCGTGATTGTTTTGTATACGATGAGGCATGTCTCATCTGTGAGAGCACACTTGGCAAGACACCACTCTGATGTACAGCTAAGGGAACAAACGGCTAACCTTAAACTAGGGAATCTAAAATTAGATTTAAAAAATCGCAGTATATCACCTTACTTCCAGTATCGCACGATATTGCAGTATATTGAATTGTAACCTCTGTATCGGGATACGTATGGTATCGCCAGATTCTTGCCGATCCACAGCCCTAGAATCCACCAGCAACAGTGGCAGGTGGACAAAAAAAGTTCATTTCCAACCCTGTTGCGTAGGCAGGAGTTCAGCAACGTTGACCTATAAAAAGAGCCGAGCCCTTTTAGCAGGAATGGCACTATAAGGAAAATAGTGAGCTATCTTTTTCTATATCCAATTTCAACAAAAGATGCCACACGAGAATTCGAATTGGCTAACAGGTTAATTTAATCTCAGATTATTTGCACCACGTATCCATCATCTGTTAACTAATCGGATAAATTCTGGTAAAATGATGCACATACGCTTATTCAGTTTTTGTTTTTTTGTTTTTTTTTTACACTCCACACGTCTAAAGTATAGGTATATTTGAATGCTCTCTCCACTCATTCATCTGTGTGGTTTTGTGTGTGCTACTATGAATAAAATTCTTGCCAGGACTCTTTGTCACTCCATTAGCTGTTTAATGTGTAAATAATGTGTAGTGTAGTTTATTTCATCTACACTACACATTATATAGTTTTATGTTCTCCAAGTTGCAAAACATGGAGAAGTCCTAAATTTGGTTGAGGTTATGGAAGCCAGGTAGAAGTGAAACATATTGGACAGTAATGTTTGTGTCTTAGCGTGTTCTCATAACCTTTTGCTGTCTGCTGACTATACTTTTGGCATCATATAAATTATGGCAGAATCATTGATCCAGTACTGTTTTGACAGAAAATACAAAGCAGTACTTCAATGTTAGATCAAGGATCATTCAATCACTCACAAGTGCAGTACTGAAGTGTTGAATCAATGCGGAATCAATGTTGGACACCGATGATTTTTACATGCTGAGTACATGACCAATACGATGAGCAAGATCAATACTAAACCAACAGCGGAGATGTTGATTTGATACTTTGTCTGATATTTAATCAACGTATCTTCAAGAAGAAGTTGCTATTTGGATTATAACCTGACTCATCCCACTGTTATTCTGTTTACTGTGTTTATTTCCTGCTTGTGAGTTAAAATTAGTTCCTGTAAGAGTCAGTGCCAGGAGTTGTTAAGCCATTAAACAGGAATAAATACCTAATCTAGTCAGTCTTGGCTTGTTGCCATAAATTTATCACCAATTTTCCCATTCAAACAAGTTACACTGCCAGATATTTTGCACAGGCCCTCTTCCGTGTTCTTGTGCTAGGATAACAAATGAACCAGGAAGGCTGAGGCGACACGCCCCACCGGCTTGTGGAGAAATCAAAATGTGACTTGTTGTTCAGTGTCAGTCTGCGTGGTAAAATGGGAGATGCATGTTCGCCTGCTCAGGATTCACTCAGCTGTCCAATCTGCCTGGACCTACTGAGGGATCCGGTGACGATTACCTGCGGACACAGTTACTGCATGAGCTGTATTAAAGGCTACTGGGGACCAGATTATGACACAAAGGTCTACTGCTGCCCTCAGTGCAGAGGAACCTTCACCCAAAGACCTGTTCTCAATAAGAATACCACACTGGCTGAACTGACTGAGAGACTGAGGAAGACAGGATTCCAGACTGCTCCTCCTGCTGTCTGTTATGTTGGACCTGGAGATGTGGAGTGTGACATCTGCACTGGGAGAAAACTCAAAGCTGTCAAATCCTGTCTGGTGTGTCTGGCCTCTTACTGTGAAACTCACCTCCAAACTCACTATCAATCTCCTGCCTTAAAGAAGCACAAGCTGGTCAAAGCCTCAGCACAACTACAGGACAGGATCTGCTCTCAACATGACAAACTAATGGAGATTTACTGTCGCACTGACCAAAGCATGATCTGCTATTTGTGTACAATGTATGAACACAAAGGTCATGATACAGCCTCGGTAACAGCTGAAAGGGTTGAGAAACAGGTAAGAGAAACAACAAAACTCTCTAGTTCAGGTAGAGATCAAATTAAGCCAAATTCTGCTTTCAAATATATGTTTGCAATCATTGAAAACTGGAGCAAGGTCCAAAGTAATAAAACACCAGTAGCCAACACCCATCAACAACACAGCACTGAAACAAAACAAAACATTTTTCACCTCGTAACACAGATCATAATTCTATACATAATAACGCTGTGGTTTAAGAATAATAATTCTACATGTTTGTTTAAGATTACTTAAATACATGCAAAACGATGTATAAGACAGGTTTTACAGAATATTTAGCCATCACCATGTTTTTTGCCCACAGAAACAGCTAGCAGAGACCCAGAGGAAATCCCAAAAGAGAATTCAGGAGAGAGAGAAGGAGCTACAGGAGCTGGAACAGACTGTGAAATCTCTCAGGGTGAGTGGTCAGCAGAGTACAAGATAACAGTTAGCTGCCGGAGGAACCATTTCAGTATTCAGTCAGAACTTTGCTTCAGTCAGTCAAAACTTTCCTTCAGTCGGTCAGTGAGGAGCCCGGTGCTGAGTCACTGTCCATTCCCACTGAGCTACACTGTGGAGAACAGGCTGTCTGGGCTTCCAGTAAGAGCTGAGTGAGAGTTCTGCTTCAAATGAACTCCCTTCCTCTCTGTGTGTCTCCTAACAGATGTCTGCCCAGGCAGCAGTGGAGGACATTGAAGACATCTTTGCTGAGATGGTCCGCTCCATTGAGAAAAGGTGCTTTGAGGTGACAGAACAGATCAGAGCTAAGGAAAACGCCAAAGTCAGTTGGGTTGAAGATCACGTTAAGAAACTGGAGCAGGAGATTGCTGAGCTGAGGAAGAGAAATGCTGAGCTGGAGCAGCTTTCACACACAGAGGATGACATGGATTTCCTCCAGGTAACATCACAGAATGAAGCGTCCCTCACAATGGATCTTGGAAAATTTGTGTGTCAATGTCTGCATGATGTGTGTTTGTTCATCCCTCTGTAGAGTTTCCAGTCCCTCTCTCTTCATTCGGGATGTAAAGAGTTATCCAGCATGAGAATTAAGCCAGTCTTCTCTTTTGAGAACGTGAAGAGATCTGTTTCTGAAATGAAAAGGAGTATCGAGAAATTCCTCTACGAAAAGGTGCTCAATGCACCAGAAAAAGGTTAGAACATTTCTATTTCATGGCAAACCTGGTGAGACATAAGTTCAAAGAAATTAATAAATGTAGTGTTGGACTTCAATGTTCTTCCTGCCTTCACAGATACCACGAACCAGATTTTCTTGTGTCCTGAACCCAAGACCAGAGAGGAGTTCTTACACTGTGAGTATATCATTGTTATCACACACACATTAAAAGAATTCAAACATTGGTGTAATTATGTGGCTTCTGATTCTCGATTGACTGAAAACATAACTGCAAGTATTAGTATTGATTCTCAACTTAAAATAGGTGATATCGTAATAACAACACAATACAGAAAAACAGTCAGTTAGTGACTCCAAACCTAAAATACAAGCATTCAAAAGAGAATGTCTGAAATAGAACTCTTTAGATTAGACCTGAACTTAATTTGTTTCTATTTTCATTTCTCTGATCAGATTCCTGTCAGCTCACACTGGATCTCAACACAGCCCAAAGAAAACTCTTTCTGTCTGAGGGGAACAGAAAGGTGACAAGGACCCATACGGCACAGCCGTATCCCAAACACCCTGAGAGATTTCACAGGGCAGGCCAGATTCTCTGTAGAGAGAGTTTGTCTGGACGCTGTTACTGGGAGGTTGAGTGGGATGGGTGGGTTTATATAGCAGTCTCATATAAAGGGATTGACAGGAAAGGGAGAGGTAATGAGAGTGTATTTGGACACAACGATCAGTCCTGGAGTTTGGAATGTGCTCCTTCCAGATACACTTTCAAGCACGATATTTATGAGACTAAAATTCCAGTAGTTCCTAACTGCTCCAGAATAGGAGTCTATCTAGATCACACGGCGGGAACTCTAGCTTTCTACAGCATCTCTGACGCAATGACCCTCCTCCACAGTGTCAAGACTACATTCACTCAGCCCCTCTATGCTGGATTTCGAGCTGATATACATTCCTCTGTGCAGATCTGATTGTCTAAAAAGCCATGTACCGATCTGGCTGCATTATCAGTGTCTGTAGATAATTATATGTACTGATTATGTGTATGTGTGAGTGAGAGAGAAAGAGAGAAAGAGAAAGAGAGAGAGAGAGTACTATGAGGGTCAGTAGCACTGGTGAGGCAGTAGAGCTTTAAGCAGCAGGACACAAACAAGAATCAGAGAACAAAATGGAAATAATGTTGTCACTAACTGGTACTTTTCACCACATGTGGTCTGTGTATCTTATAAATGTCATGTAACAGAGTGTATCGGTACATTGCGTAAGATTATAGTGACATCTGAACAGACATGGTTCATGATAGGAGAACTGTTTAACCTGATGGTCTTATTACCATAGATACAAAGAAAGCTTCACACCTTTGGCGCCGCGTTACTGTTGGAGCCAAGAGCAACTGATTAAGGCAAAATACAACCGGTAATGGGCAAATGGCAGCCATCACAGACAAAAAGGGGAATTTAGCATTAACACATAGATTCTGATTAGCATCAAGCATCGTTGTAAACCTATTGTCTGTTTGCTTCATGGTATAAAAGGCCGATCACGGTAACAGTTCTCTGAGTTAAGCTGCGGCGCAAGCAGACTTGCTGCCGGATCCCACCACCACCACCAAATAAAGCTTTTCTCCAAGCGCGCTTTTGCTCCGGTTCCTTTATTTGTAAAATCACAAGAAAATCCAACAATTGTCAATGTATCTTATAAATGTCATGTAACAGAATGTATCGGTACATTGTCAATGTATCTTAGAAATGTCATGTGTTGGAGTGTATCAGTATGTTGTCAGTGTATCATATAAATGTCATGTGTCAGAGTGTATAAGTACATTGTCAGTGTATCTTATAATTGTCATGTGTCAGAGTGTATCAGTACATTGTCAGTGTATCTTATAAATGTCATGTATCAGGGTGTATCAGTACATTGTCAGTGTATCTTATAAATGTCATGTATCAGGGTGTATCAGTACATTGTGAATTATGGTTTAGATACTGGACTCTTTCTCTCCATTGTCTTCTATTATAAACCCTTATTTCATGTCTGTTGCCAGAGCACATTTAATGTCATTTAAGTTTACATGCATCACATGTTTAAAATGACAATATGTTTATATATGTGACAACGTCAATAAAAATTCCCAGCTTTTGTTCTGTTTTGAGAGTAGTCAGGAAGCAGGTATCTCATATTTCACGGTCAGAATTGAAACTGTGTTAAATCACATGGTGGGTTTGGAAAGAAATACTTTGTGTTTGGCATTTTGCAAATACCACAAAGCTCTTAGTCACATAGCGTGTTGATTCCTTGTCCGATAAACAAAGGACTTTGACTTTGTTTTGTTTTCTGCTTTTTTTCTACTGCTGTTCATGGTTAAGTCGTCAGATATTTCTATATTAACTGACCTCTGATTTGCTGGACATATTTGTGACGACTGATATTTATTTTACTCTTTATATTACTCTGAGAGAGCCTAAAAATAAACTTGCATATAAAATCATGAATATTACATACACTGTGTGTTCCTTATACCAGTGCCTTTGGATGCAGAACATCTGTCATATAGTGCATGTGTTCTTATCTTATCTTAGGGTTTTTTCTTATATGTATATACGGTGTGTGTGTGTGTGTGTGTGTATGTATATGTATATGTATACATACATATATACACACACATTATAGGTGCACACACATAAAGGTTTAGCCAGAATAGTCTGCCTGTTGTGTCTTGGTCTTTAGGACTTCCCTCACCCTCGACAGAGCTGCTCATCCTGTTCAAACGGCAAGTCGGGAACCTGTAGTAGATGGTTACGATGCTGTTTAATACATGGGTTCTGTCCTCTGCCTCTGCTTGAACCGAATACGCAGGCCCATCTCCAACCCTCTCAACAGCTGTGGGTGCCCTCTCCTCCCAGTACGCATGGACTCTGCCTGGGCCTGCCAGGTCTCTGACCAGCACGCGACCTCTGAGGCCCAACAGTGTGTCAACAATGTTTTGTCACTCAGCGCATTTACATTTACACTTATAATATACAGTCTAATATTATTATATATAATATACCGTAAACAACTCTCTACACTGACATATGACTCTCTCCTTCCTTTTATGGCCACATGTCACTTCTTTTGACTTTTAATTCTGATTTTGATTATGTAGTGAATGGACCTTGAAAAAAATGTATCGTCAGCTATCCCAACGGGTTGTGATCAGTAAGGGAAAATGACTGGCACTTTTAAATGATTTACCGTTTTTATAATATTATCCTGACATCCTGCTGTCCTTCTCAGATTATTACCACATTCCAACATTTTCTGTGAAGCTCCAACCAAACGAAAGGTTAGCTAAAGAACTTTCCCCTCATTTCTGAATGACTAAAAAAATGACATTTTCACACACTCACCCAGTTTTGGTTTGGGTCTGTTCTGTTTGCAGAGCTAATATTTCCATGTATAAAAAGTCACAAGAGGTTATAGCTAAGTGTAAACCAGTTGGAACAGTATAACAGTCTTTCACATCCTAAACCAGTATACCACATCCTCAAGTTATGTTCCTGCTTTATTGACATATAGTTGTATTTACATACACTGGAAGTGAAGTTCATCCATAAAAAGTTGTTAAAAATCTTTATGGTGGAAAAGGGGGGAAAAAAATTCTCTGTCCTCTTTATCCCAGATTGATTTAATTTGATAACAATTATTTCTGACACCTTTACTCAGACTTGGACTTAAACTCAAGCAACAGGGACTCGAACACTACTGACACGTACTCACACTTGGACTCGAGCAGCGGAGACTTGAGACTCGACTTTGACTCGAGATATGTGACTCGACTACAACATTGCCTCCAGATCTGGGGTGTCCCTCACAATGGCTCTGCCCTGAACCTATTCTCCAACTGAGTTTGTTCTGCACAGTAACGGTCTAAAGACACTATAATTATGCGTTTGCAGATTAAAACCAAACTCATTATGATCTTCTCTTCTCAGTCTTTTTGAAGTACGTTACAGTCTGTGTCTGTGTCTGTGTTTTGTAGTCTGTGGACTACAAAAAAAGAAGTAAAACAACTCCTCACAAAAAACACCCCTCTTTCTCTTAATTTGTTCCTCTTTCTTCTACCCAACCCTCACACTCTGATCTATTGTTGTAACTTTCCAGATCCTCTTTTGTGATGTACATAATTTATGTGATCCCGATAAAGTTACTGACTTGACAACTTAGGCAATAAAATTAGAATAAAATAAAGTCTTTGTGAGACACCTACACAACACCTCCTCATTCAACAGGTAGATTCAGGCAGCTCCTCCTACTCTCTGGCATATTTCTTTGGTTAAATGAAACCAAAACCACTGCTCAGTGTCTGTGTGTACACTAAAATGGCAGAAGCTTCATCAGTTCAGGATTCACTCATCTGTCCTGTCTGTTTGGATTTATTTAAGGATCCAGTGACTATTCCCTGTGGACACAGTTACTGTATGAGCTGTATTAAGGACTACTGGGATCAGGATGATCAGAGAAGAGTCTACAGCTGCCCCCAGTGTAGGCAGATCTTCACCCCAAGACCTGTTCTTAAAAAAAGTACCACATTGGCTGAACTGGCTGAGAAACTGAGGAAGACAAGACTCCAGGCTGCTCCTCCTGCTGTCTGTTATGCTGGACCTGGAGATGTGGAGTGTGACATGTGCACTGGGAGAAAACTCAAAGCTGTCAAATCCTGTCTGGTGTGTCTGGTGTCATTCTGTGAAACTCACCTTCAGCCTCACCATGAATCTCCTGCCTACAAAAAACACAAGCTGATCAAAGCCTCCACACAACTACAGGACAGGATCTGCTCTCAACATGACAAAGTAGTGGAGATTTACTGTCGCACTGACCAAAAAATGATCTGCTATTTGTGTACAATGGATGAACACAAAGGCCATGATACAGTCTCAGCAGCAGCTGAAAGGTCTGAGAAACAGGTAAGAGAAGAATCTAAAAACTTTAGACTGGCTTTATTGTCATTTCAGCCATATACAGCTAGTACACAGTGAGATGAAACAACATTCCTCCAGGACCATGGTGCTTCATAGAACAGCATAGAGCCACAGGAGACGACACAGAACTGTGAGGGCTGGCCAGGGATTCAAACCTGGAGCTCCAGCTTGGAAACTCTGAGCTTTACCCTTGTGCCACAAATGGAGCGTTAGACTCTGATGCAGAGACAGAGGAAAGAGGAATTCAGTTAATGATTCTTTACGTGAAAATCAAGGCAGAAGTATCCAAGGTGAATCAGACGAAAAACAGGAAGACAATCTAGGTGGATATCCTACAAAAATCACAGAGCGTAGACTCGAGGAAAAATATCCAGAAAACTCAGGTTTAATCACTGGCCGTTGAGGAGTCTGATGGCTTGGGGGAAAAAACTTGCACAATCTCTGCGCTAGATTTATTCTCTGTAAAGTGTATTAGAGCTTTAGGAAAGGTTGTGTGTCCATGTCTGTGTTATTATCTCCCTGTAGTGTTTCCAGTCTCTCTCTGGTCATTCTGGACTTAAAGAATCACCCAACATGGCTGTCAATCCAGTCTTCTCTTTTGAGCATGTGAGGAAATCTGTCTCTGAAATGAAGAAGAGCCTAGAAAAAATCCTCAGTAAAGAGACAGTCAATATATCGAAGAAAGGTTAGAAATGTTTTTGTGAAATACCTTTATTAAAATCTGATTTTTTTGAGCAGTTAATAATATGCAGGGGATGGGGACTTTAAGTGTGTAAGGTGTGAAAAAAATCTCAAGGTTAGGTTATTAACGAATATAAGAGAGGTTTAATCAACTCAGCAATCTTTATTTCCATAAAAATCTATTTCTTCTCCCTAATCATCAAACATGAGATATACACAAACATTTTGTACACTGAATTAATCATTTCCAGAACAGCCAATGATTCCACAACAATCTAATACAACGTAATGTAACACAACAGAAACAATGCAGTCTCTCCTATACATTTCAGAGATTTTGTGTGAATTGTGCGAAAATTATAAAGGTTGTTTTTACGTACAATACATACAATTCATTTCTCCCGTCCCCATAGCTACTAAAGACCAGCTACTTGCTGAGCCCAAGACCAGAGCAGAATACTTACAATGTGAGTGTAGTGATAACACACACACACACACACACACACACACACACGCAATGAAAGGTTAATAACATTGTATTACCATTTCCAAATTATTAATTACAATATTCACAGTCATTTAAAAAAGTGAAACCTTGTTGAAAATAGGTTTTTGTTGTAATATTAATATTTTGGCAAACAGACACTTTAGATGTTAATGTGTGCGAGTGTTCAACACTGATACACATAGTTGATGTGAATTTGTGAGTGTTTAACACCAATATATATACAGTAGCCATGAATGTGTGAATGTACTCAACACAGTATATATATATATGTGTGTGTGTGTGTGTGTGTGTGTGTATGTATGTATATATGTATGTATGTATACACACACACACACACTGTATATACACTGTATATGTGTGTGTGTGTGTGTATATATATATATATATGTTTAATAGATGTGTAAATATATTTAACACTGACATATACAGCATATATGAATGTGTGAGTGTTCTGTGAATTACAATAAGCTAATGTCCTGAAAGTTTAACCTCAGAACTTTTGAAATCTGTTTGAAATGTCCTTTGTTTTTTCATCCAACCAGATTCCTGTCAGCTCACACTGGATCGCAACACAGCAAATGTACACCTCTGTCTGTCTGAGGGGAACAGAGAGGTGACAGGGACCAGAAGCGCTCAGCCATATCCTGATCATCCAGAGAGATTTGATTGGTGGATGCAGGTTCTATGTAGAGAGGGCTTGTCTGGACGCTGTTACTGGGAGGTTGAGTGGAGTGGTCGGGTTTTTATAGGAGTCTCATATAGAGGCATCAGCAGGAAAGGGGAAGGCAATGAGTGTGGGTTTGGGTACAATAATCAGTCCTGGAGTTTGGATTGTTCTTACTTGAGTTACACTTTCATACACAATGATATTAAGACCATAATCCCAAACGTTTCCAGCTGTTCCAGAATTGGAGTGTATCTGGATCACAGGGCAGGAACTCTGTCCTTCTACAGCGTCTCTGACACAATGACCCTCCTCCACAGAGTCCAGACCACATTCACTCAGCCCCTCTATGCTGGATTTTGGCTTAATATGTTGGCAACTGTTCAAATCTGCAATTAAAAAGTATCATTCCTGAATCAGACTGCAATGTCAGTGCCAACTGGAGATCAGATGTACTGTGTGTCTCCTGAACATGTGTGTGTGTGTGTGTGTGTGCAAGTGAGAGAGTAAAGCAGAGAGAGAGAGAGAGAGAGAGAGAGAGAGAGAGATTATCTGAAGACTATCTTGTGGTTTCGGTATCGTAGTGAAAACATCCGGAGGCTTCATAGTTTACTTTGTAAACTATGTAAGTAATGGAGCCTCTGGATGTTTTCACTACAGTACTGACTCTAGATCAGCTCATATGTTCCAAACATTAGAGAAGTGAAATCAAATCTCAAAGGAATTTTTGTGCTTGTGTTTTTCATTTTTGCGTTTTCTGTGTTTGATTTTCGATTTCAGAAATGAAATCAAAAGACAGTTTATTTTTAGTGTTTGTGTCATGACTGTGGGGAGTGTCGTTCCTTTTTTGGCCACAGGGGGTCCTCAGCCTTTTTGTTTTGTCCTTGTCACATGTTCAGTTTCCCTGTTCTTCATGAAGTTGTTCGTCTTCTGCCCAGGCAACCCCGGGGTTCAAAGCCCACCAGGTCTAGCCTTGTGAGAGTTTGTGCCTCTTTGAGCAGGTGTGTAAGGTTATGGGTATTAACTGAGGGGCGGAGTCAGGAGCACATGACAAAAATAAACAAACTGCACATGGTAAAGAAAACCAAAACAAACCTACAAGTGTCAACACTGGCAGACAGGGGAAGACAAAACACAAAGTTCATGAGGAAGTGCTGACACATTCATTCATTTTCTAAGCCACTTGTTTATTCCTTGTTGGGATATAATAGGAAAACTCTAAGATCAGAACATAAACCAAAAGCAATGGTATAAGGAAAATCTACCTTCAGAATACGTATTATATCCATCGATCAGATAAAGTTTTACCGTTAACCAAAGTCTAAACATATTGTGAAGATTGTGACTTTCAATTCCCAAGTTCAAAAAAAGTGAAAAGTGATGTAAATGAGTTTGATAAAAGGATTAAAGACAGTGAACTATGGTCACTGATAATTCGAAGTCATCTTTATAAACAGCACAATGCTTTCCACTGGCAGGCTGGATAAACATGTTTATGGACCCCCTTAGAAAGTCACCAACATTTGGCTGTTTTTTAAAAAAAGAAATTTCAGGAGGTGACTAGCTGTCTCTTTTTCCTACAGTATTTTAAATGAAAACAACGGAGGACTAGATGAATCACATTTGGCTACTGCTTTGCAGACTCTGTGCTCACCACTTTCCACTGATCTACAGACTGGTTCGCAGGAAGAATAACGAGTCAACCGACAACAACTACAGTCATATTTACAACATTTAAACACCAGTGTATTTGGGTACAAGACATGAGACTTCACATTCGTGAAAGCCAACGGATTCAATGATATTTATGCAAATTTCAAGGTATCGGATCGTTGGCTAAAAGAATCAACGTAGGATCGCATCATGATGAAACTTGTGATTTACACCCCTTGTTGAGAGTGGGTTTGGACACAGTAATCAGTCCTGGAGTTTCCTCTGTGTTACCCTCTGATTAATCCTTGATGATGGTGTCTTGATTATTATCCCTAACAGCATTCTGACTGAGTACAGCAGTGGAGTACAGCACACTCTAACCGGCAGAGTTAACCAGACACAAGTCATGTGTACTGATGTTACATTAATAAACAATGTGCTTTTGTCTGCAGCGTTGTTAAAAACAGCTTGTGCAAAAACTGACAGGGAGAACAGTCTCATGTTCAGCCTCCTAATCTTTTGTGAGTCATTACAACTCTCATTTCTGCCATCTAGTGGTATGGCCTATTATAGTTTTTAGAATAAACATGCTTGCCAAGCATGAAGAATCTTGTCTAACTGGTCATTTGGATCCGGTTTATTTGTCTTAAGCTGCCAACAGCAGTGTGACGTAGTTTGTTTATCTGGTTAGAAACACTATTTCCAGTGAAACTGCAGTTGGAGTTAAGAGTATATAATACAAATGTCTCATGGACTCCCCACACCTGATATTTATCAGCCAATCAACAACCTGAGAAACAATGTTTTGGGGCTTTCAAGCTCAACACAGCACAGTCTGTGACGAAGATACAAATGGGAAAAATGTCAAGTAATCAATACATTTTTATCAGCATTTCAGACAAATGTAAAACATTCTGTTTCAGTCAAGGTGTGGTGAAGATAGAACCAGATTGATCTAGACTGAGTTTGCTCTGCACAGTAACAGTCTTCAGACTGTATTACTTTATGCATAAGGACATGTTATTTACAGATTAAAACCAAACTTATTCTCTACTCAGGCTAATTGAAGTATGTCACAGATGCAATGTGGGAAAACAGTCAGAAAAACATTAAAAAGAAATACTAAAATCACTCTTCTATCTCCCTCCTTTTGTCTCTCTTCCACCCATCCCTCACTTCCTCTTCAGTCGTTTTAACCTCCCCGATTTTCTTTAATCTTGTAAAAATAAAAATAAATTTGCCAACAGCTCCAACATTCCTTTTCACTCACTCTCTGTGACACACCCAAATAACATTTCCTGACAAAACAGGTATATTCAGGCAGCTCCTCCTAGTTCTCCAGCACATATTTATGGTAAAATGAAACCAAACCACTGCTCAGTGTCTGTGTGTACAATAAAATGGCTGAAGATTCTTTATCAACTCAAGACCCACTCATCTGTCCTGTCTGTCTGGATTTATTTAATGATCCAGTGACTATTCCCTGTGGACACAGTTACTGTATGAGCTGTATTGAGGGCTGCTGGGATCAGAATGATCAGAGAGGAATCTATAGTTGTCCCCAGTGTAGACAGACCTTCACCCAAAGACCTGTTCTCAATAAGAATACCACACTGGCTGATCTGGCTGAGAAAAAAAGGAAAATAGGACTCCAGGCTGCTCCTCCTGCTGTCTGTTATGTTGGACCTGGAGATGTGGAGTGTGACATCTGCACTGGGAGAAAACTCAAAGCTGTCAAATCCTGTCTGTTGTGTCTGGTGTCATTTTGTGAAACTCACCTCCAGCCTCACTACGAATCTCCTGCCTACAAGAAACACAAGCTGGTCGAAGCCTCCACACAACTACAGGACAGGATCTGCTCTCAGCATGACAAAGTAATGGAGATTTACTGTCGCACTGACCAAAAGATGATCTGCTATTTGTGTACAATGGATGAACACAAAGGCCATGATACAGTCTCAGCAGCAGCTGAAAGGACTGAGAAACAGGTGAGAGAAGAGACTTAACTCTTTAGATCTGGATTTAGCTCTGATTCTTAAATGTGTACATACATTGCTCATAAATATTTCGCCTCTGAATTAACATGTACAAAACTCTTATACTGAATATAGCTGAGTTGACTGTTGAATATTTTCCATATAATAAAATGAACTGAGTCAATTACTCTGTGTGAGAGTTCAAGGACAAAAGGCTATAGCAGCCAACACCCATCACCACCAGAGAACGAATATCTGAGTAAAGCTCTTTGCAGGGAAAGAAAGACAAGTGTGTTGTTTGTTCACAGAGGCAGTTGGGGGAGACTCAGAGAAAATCCAGACAAAGAATCCAGGAGAGAGAGAAGGAGCTACAGGAGCTGAAACAGGCTGTGAATTCTCTGAGGGTGAGTAGTCAGCAGAGAGCAGTTAACTGCAAGAAGAACCATATGAACATTGTGGAGAACAGGCTGTCTGGGGTTCCGTAAGAGCTGAGTGAGAGTTCTGCTTCAAATGGACTCCCCTCCTCTCTGTGTGTCTCCTCACAGATCTCTGCACAGACAGCAGTGGAGGACAGTGAGAGGATCTTTACTGAGACGATCCAGTTGATTGAGAGAAAACGCTCTGAGGTGATAGAACAGATCAGAGTTAAGGAGAAGGCCGAACTGAGTCAGACTGAAGATCACATAAAGAAACTGGAGCGGGACATTGCTGATCTGAGGAAGAGAGACACTGAGCTGGAGCAGCTTTCACACACAGAGGATCACCTCCAGTTCCTCCAGGTAACATCACTAACTCTCTGATCATCTACAGAGTGAGGTGTCCCTAACAATATATCTGCTCTTGACTTATTCTCAACAATATGTATGAGAAGTATAGGAAAATTTGTCTCTCCATGTCTGTGTTCTGTGTGTTTGTTTATCTCTCTGTAGAGTTTCCAGTTTCTCTCTGTTCATTCAGGAGTTAAAGAGTTAAGCAGCATGACTGTCAATCCGGTCTTCTCTTTTGAGGATGTGAGGCAATCTGTCTCTGAAATGAAGAAGAGACTAGAGAAATTCCTCAGTGAAGAGACAATCAGTAGACCAGAAAAAGGTTAGAAAGGTTTTTTTTTCTTTTCTTTCTTTTTTTTTTTTTTTTTAAATATGTTTACTGAAATTATACTCTTGTCACTCATAGGGGGGTGTCATGTAATGGTAAAGTTATTAACAAATTTAAATTGTGTTTTATTTACTCAACAAAACATTTTTTCATTATAAAGTCTTTGAAATGAAAATGAAATTAGGGGAATTCCTCAATGAGGTTGTGAAGATATTAGAAAATGTTGGAAAAATGTTTTAGAAAATAAAGTGGTTGTAGAAATCCCCTGACAGTGAAAGATTTCAGGTTTTGAAAAATTTCCCCAAAGTCCAGTTCTTCTCCTCTCATGCTTTGTATTCAATACTTTCCTCCATAGTTAATAAAGACCAGCTTTTCTTACCTGTTCAGCCCAAAACCAGAGAGGAATTCTTAAAGTGTGGGTATCCTGATATCACACACACACACTCACACACACACACTACATCATGTCAATCCATGTGTAGATAAATGCTATATGATGGATGAATGCTGTGATGCTGAATGATTGTGGACAGTCAGTTTAGTAAAACACACATGTGAGTTTATCCTGTCAAACACATCACAGGGCTCTGGGACCATGAGAGGTTAATAGAAATGTAATATCATTAAAAAAATATTCACTACAATCTAAATTGAAAGCAAGTGCTACTATGATAACAATGTTTTGTCAAACACACACACATGTAAACAAACACTGATATATACAGCTTAAAGAGTGTGTGAGTGTTTAATGAGTCAAAGTTAATAACCTAAAATCTAAACTACATTCAAGAGACAATGCCTGAAAATGCAGTATTATCATGTTTTAGATTTGAATGACATTTCTTTTCTCTTGATCTCTCGTGCTAGATTCCTGTCAGCTCACACTGGATCCCAAGACAGCACATAAACAACTCCGTCTGTCTGATGGGAACAGAAAGGCGACAAGGACTAATACAGCTAAGCCATATCCTGATCATCCAGAGAGATTTCAAAAGCGGGGGCAGGTTCTCTGTAGAGAGAGTTTGTGTGGGCGCTGTTACTGGGAGGTTGAGTGGAGTGGGTGGGTCTCTATAGCAGTCTCATATAAAGACATCAGCAGGAAAGGGGAAGGTAAAGAGTGTGGGTTTGGACTCAATAATCAGTCCTGGAGATTAACCTGTTCTCACACTCATTACTCCTTCATGCACGACAACAATGAGACAAAAATGCCAATACTAGACAGCCATTCTAGAATAGGAGTGTATCTGGATCACAGGGCAGGAATTCTGTCTTTCTACAGCGTCTCTGACACAATGACCCTCCTCCACAGATTCCAGACCACATTCACTCAGCCCCTCTATGCTGGATTCTGGGTTTATGGATCTTGTCAGATTAAGAACCTGTCATGACTTTGGGGAGTGTTGTTCCTTTTTTGTCCATGTGGGGTCCTCAGTCTTTGTTTTGTGCCTGTTAAGTTCATTTTTGATGTATTGTTTTCACCTGTGTCTCTCTATTCTCTCTGTCTATTTAAGCCTCTTGTTTCCTTTAGTTCTTTGCCCAGTCTTGAGTTGTTACCTTGATCAAGCCTTGTTGTTAAACCCTGTTCTCTCTTTGTCCCCTGTTTTTGGATTAAGATTTTGCCTACTGTTTTTGGGACTTGTTTGCTGGATATCTCTGCCTACTGTTTTTTTTGACCCCTTGCTTGGATTGTTTTCTGATTTTTGTCTGTCTACTGTTTTTTGGACTTGGTTGCTTGATTTTATTGCCAACCAGTTTTGACTTCTTGCCTGGAACTGTTAGCTGATTTCACCTAACTCACTTTGGATACTTCTGCCTCAATTAGCAATTAAACAGCCATGGTCTAAAGGGTGGAGAACCAGGCTTATGACTGGAGGGTTGCCGGTTCGATTCCCAGGCCCAACATCCATGGCTGTGTGCCCTGTTCACAGTGTGTGTGTGCAATCACTGAAAACTTAACTTAAACAGTAACGTTAACTCTTTAACTGAACTACTCCTGCCTTGTTTTCTGCACGTGGTTCTTGCATTTTGTGGCATGAGGGTAAGCTACTGGGTTTCCAAGCCAGAACTCTGGGTTCGATTCCCAAGTCAGACATTACAGAACCAACTCTAAGGCTCTAATAACTGACATACCACAATACAGAGAAATGCATCTAAGGACACACAAAAAGAGACAAATTAAAGAGTTGAGCCAGGTGAAATGCTTTGCTTTTAATTCCATTTATTTACATATTTGAAATTAAGTTTGGTAAAGCGGCTGGTAGAACAGGGCCCAGTGTTTGTCTGTTTTCCTCTGGCCTCTGTCAGGGCAGTGTTTTAGTGTTTAACTGACAGAGAGTCACTCCCACACTAATTATTGGGCCTGTGAAATAACATGTATGAATGCTGATGTAAATTATTATAATGTGGTGAATTGTGATTGGATATTCTGTAAGGATCAGAGGCTCTGTTAAAACGGATTTCATCCTCAGTCAGTCTGTGCTGTCAATAAAATGATTTTACAGTGAATATCAAACACAGGTGAATTTTGCCGTGAATTGTAAAAATGAGTAGAAAAAAATGCATTCTATGTTCTGATTTCCAACATTTTGTGCACATGTGAGAGAGACAAACATCAGTGACTTTAGTGCTGATTTGGGGTTTGGGGTTCTGTAAAGCTCTTTTGTGACCTATTGTAAAAATAGTATAAAATAAAATATAATGAGATAAGATTCTCTCTGGAGTGAGACTGTTAAAGGCAGTGTTACTCTGTATGTGTGGATTCTCATTCTAAAGACTCTAAAACTCTCCTTCTGCCAGGTACATTATAGAGGCAGGTGATGAAACTCAACACCTTCATACACTTCTTTCCTACCAGACACAAATATACACACACACACACACACACACAAAAACCAGATGAGCTCAAAAGACTTGGAACGAGCTTTCATTCAGCCACAAAACTTACGCTGTGTCATATTTTTCATCATTCTTCAGTTTAAACCCCTTTGAAGATGAGGCTGTCCACCTGTAGACTAGTGTGGACATGGTGAAAAGAAGAGCACTGTGAGGATTTTGTGAGGTCCAAGTAATGTCAGCCATTACTCTCGAAGTGTAACCATATCCATAAACTCATGCAGTCTTTGAGAGTATGTAGAACATTTACTTCCCAAGGCATGAATACAAGAGCAGAATCAAAAAGATGGACAACATTTGTTTAGAAATGATTCATCCTGTTGGATGTAGCTGCACATCACCATTAGACTTTCACATATGTGTCCTGTAACACACTGAGCCAGACCATCCCGCTTGCTGTTCTCTGGAAAGAGTTCAAACACATTCACATATCACAGTACATGTTCTCAAGGCTCCACTGGTGGATTAAAGATGGACCTGCGACCTCACAAACCCCAGAGATCAGTTTTTTCAGATGCTTCTAACAGATTTAGATGCAAGCCACTGTGTAAGAAGACACAGAACAGAATCTAAATGAATTGTCCTACGGAATGCTAATTAACATGACTGAAAATGAAATTAATGTAACTCAACAAGACAACACCAGTGTCAGTATTGCTACCACATCGGTCCAAGACTTGTTCAGCAGCATTTCAAAAGACAACATAACAATTAACTGTGGGATAATCTGTAATTTGTCAATCAAGCAGGGATTTAACAGTCACGGCCAGTATGAGCCAATAGTATGGCAGCATTTAACGTCAGCAAGACATCCAAAGGCCTGAGGACAAGGGGAAGTGTCTCATGGTTACCACGGTTACCTTAAATTATAAGGCTAAACATTTGTATTGTGCTATGAGCAAAACTAGGCCTTCAGAGGCATTGCAGAGTTAAGGAAAGAAAGATCGTCAGCACACATGGGGATTGAACCCGTGACGTTTCCATTGTAGTTCGTTGTCGTCATTATTGCGTCGCTCTCAGTCTGCGGTTGTTGAACTGAGGAGAGGTACGCAAGTTATACCCGTTAGATTATAAAAGTATATTTTTGGTGATAAAAAACGAGACAAATGTTATGCAATGCATCCATAATTGTGTATTAGTGAACATGCAAACATTTTATTACTCAGATCCAAATACTGTTATTTCATATTTTACACAATTTATGAAAGACACGTGTTCCATACGGTGCTAGGAGGTTTCCTGTATGCTTTCTTTTGCTAACAGGTTGCTGATGTCCTGTGTGTGTGCGTGTGAGGGCTGCATGTCAAACATTTCTTTTCGTTCTGTGTTGATTTGTGCAGGTATGTTGTGGTCAGTGTTCGTTCATTATTATGTAGTTAATTTTGAGTCTGCGGTTGTTGAACTGAGGAGAGGTTGCTGATGTCCTGTGTGTGTGCGTGTGAGGGCTGCATGTCAAACATTTCTTTTCGTTTTGTGTTAATTTGTGCAGACGGTATTTCTCCTCTAATAAAACCCAACAACTGGAATCATCGGTGTGATCATTACACTACTATCAAGTTAAGCAGACCATCGAACACAACGCAGATTATAGAGGTTAATTTAACGGAGGTGCAGATAGAGGAACACCCCGGTTACATCGGCATGCAGTATCTAAATACGCACTGCCCCCAGTGACCAAAACACATAACAAAAACGTTGCCCTTTGGAATACGTCTGAACACATCCTTAAACTGTGTTTTAGCCGAACGTGACGCGAAATTTTCGAGCGATGCAAATACATAAAAAGGGAATGGCTGGATGCAAATGAGCGGGGTTAATCTCGGTGAAACTGCGAGCGACGCGAAATGGGGCGAAATGAGCATTCGCTTGAGTAAAAAATGTTCAACTCGAGCGAAATTTCACCTGGCGAAAGCCAATCACCTTCCAGTAGCGCTAAAAGTCAAGCTGCCGTCCCGGAAAAGTCTTCGGTCGTGTGTGATCTGGTTGGTGTGAACAAAAACGCTTCCAGTGACGTAGTGCGAAATTCGGTTGCTCAGTTTTGTCAGGCAAGCGATCGAACCAGCGCAATGAAAGCGAAGCGAACTTTGCAGTGTTCATGGTTGGGAGCAGTAGGGGATTGCCCATGGCTTTGTTTTGCAAGGAGAATGAAGCCTTAGGACTCTTCTATTTGGAGGTTTACTACTTGTTCTGAGCTAACTATCTCAGAGTTTCCACTAAACTCGCTTTCTGGAATACACCCCAGGAGTGCATCCTTGTTGAGGAGAGAAGAAGAGAAAAATGATCAAAATTCACAAATGCTAAATGTACTGTTTTCCCATGTGTCTTCCCTTTACTGAACACTGTGTCGTTTACTCAGTTTTCCATGCCTATTTTGTCCTACTGGACAACCCTTTACTGCCAGCTTATCCCTGTTTTCTTTGATGAATGTGGAGTAGCCAACCACCTCTTTTTCACTGACAATAGAGGCCTCCTCTGGGAAGCCATAATGCTTGTGGAGGTTCATTCTATACTCCCCCAATCCACCCATCACCAATCTGATATCCTGACCAGGCAGTGAGAACCGCTGTTGCAGTGAAGAGTAGACAATCCCCTACTGGTTCCAACCATGAGCACTGCAAATTCCTTCTGTGTGGAAACCTACTCAAACAGTTCTTTTGATAACCAGATAAGTTAACTTGTTTTAAATATTATGTCCTGTGCTGTGTCCTGAGCACATTCTGTCTCTCTCTCCCTCTCTCTCTCTCTCTCTCTCTCTCTCTCTCTTTCACTCTATTGTATGTTAAATGAATATATTTATCACAGAGTTATTAAGTAATTAAAGTCCTCAGGGTGTTAATAATAATTCTTATGGTCAAAATATAAGACATCCTATAAGAGAGAGAGACAGACAGACAGACAGACATACAGATAGACGCCTGAGGCTTGGAGATGAGTAGATGATAACTGTACCAGAATTTCTAAACTAACTGAGGTTGGGAGATTGACTGAAGGAACAAGTGTGAAGGAACCTTATGGAAAATGATGGCAAGAGTGATTTGTTGTTCCAAAGATTTAAGCGAGAAGAATACCGTTACAGAATTTAAGTTGAGCAGAGTTTATTACGTGTGTACACAAAAGATTGAAGTAATATGTCAGTTCTCATCAGCAGCCTAAACAGAGTGAAGGACAAGGACAGACAGTATTCAAACCCAAGATGACAACACATTCAGCTACAGTCTTATATTGTTTACACAAGTATAAAACAACTGGACTGCCAGCAATTGGTCACTAAGTTATGATATCCATAAACCCACGTCTGAGTTTCTCTCCTTCCAAAAATTTGTGGTCTGACCAACCAAGCTAACCAACCACAAACTGAATGTTAATGTTTGATTAGTACATATTGTGCCTCTGTCTACAGTGCTGTAAACAAAATCACTGTCTGGAAAAATCTTGATAGGCAACCATGGCAGTAAAGCCATGAGTCAATACAAATCCTGAAGCTGCCATCTAGTGGTACAGCCTGTTATTGCTTTTTGGCATTAACATGCATGGAGAGCAAGATAGGTGTTTTCTAACTTCTCATTTAATTTGAAAACAGTCTGTTTATCTTTAATTGCCAACAGCAGTATGAGTGTGACGCACTTAGTTTATCTAATCAGAACTGCAATTACAGTTCATCGCATATAATGCTTATGTCTCATAGAGTCACCGCATCAGATATTTATCAGCCAGTTGATGGCCTGAGATAAACTTTGTTTTGGGGCTTCCAGGCTCAGTACAGCACTCGATTAACACAATATAGTTTGTGATGATGACATATTTGGCGGCATTTCAAACAAAAGTGAGGTATAAAAGCACTGACATGCTTCAAAGACAATGGGCTAAATACAACCCCCCCCCCCCCCCCCCCCCCGCACCAGAGGAAACAAACCATTACTCTTTCTTTCTCTCTCTCTCTCTCTCTCTCTCTCTCTCTCCCTCCCTCTCTCTCTCTCTCTCCCTCTCTCTACTCATCCATCACTTCCTCTTCAATTATTTTATCTTTCCAGATTTTCTATTGTGCTGTACACATTTTCTATGATCCCAACGTTACTGACTAACAACTCTGACATTGCTGTTACCTCACTCTCTGTGACACACCTACATAACACTTCCTGGTACAACAGGTAAATTTGGGAAGCCACTCCTACTCCTCAGCGTATATTTCTGGTGAAACGAAACCAGATCAATTTCTTTGGCGCTCGGTGTCTGTGCGCACAATAAAATGGCAGAAGATTCTTTATCAGCTCAAGACCCACTCATCTGTTCTGTCTGTCTGGATTTATTTAACGATCCAGTGACTATTCCCTGTGGACACAGTTACTGTATGAGCTGTATTGAGGGCTGCTGGGATCAGGATGATCAGAGAAGAGTCTACAGCTGCCCCCAGTGTAGACAGACCTTCACTCTAAGACCTGCTCTTAAAAAAAGTACCACATTGGCCGAACTGGCTGAGAGACTGAGGAGGAAAAGACTCCAGGCTGCTCCTCTTGCTGTCTGTTATGCTGGACCTGGAGATGTGGAGTGTGACATCTGCACTGGGAGAAAACTCAAAGCTGTCAAATCCTGTCTGGTGTGTCTGGTGTCATTTTGTGAAATACACCTCCAGCCTCACTATGAATCTCCTGCCTACAAAAAACACAAGTTGGTCAAAGCCTCCACACGACTACAGGACAGGATCTGCTCTCAACATGACAGACTTGTGGAGATTTACTGTCGCACTGACCAAAAAATGATCTGCTATTTGTGTACAATGGATGAACACAAAGGCCATGATACAGTCTCAGCGGCAGCTGAAAGGTCTGAGAAACAGGTAAGAGAAGAGACTAAACTCTTTAGATCTGGATTTACCTCTGATTTTTAAATGTGTACATACACTGCTTGTTTTCTGCATTGCTATCATCACAATGAATATTTCACCTCTGAATCAACCTGTACGAAACTCTTATACTGAACATACTGACACAATACTTTCTTCGGGGTTCTTTATTTTAGTTTGGATGTGGCGGTGGCAAAACCTTTGAGCTTTGGTTTGGGTTTTACTTTGGAAAATGAAGGCAATTATCTATCAGGCTAATTGAGTAAAATAAAAACAAACTTCAACGACCAAAATACAGCAGTCAGCTTTATCAAATTTGGGAAACTCTAACTTTCCACTGACACTTGAAGAAACCCCAAAATGCAACTGCTTCACTGATGCACTGATGCAATCCACAAAAAACAACTTCTACTCGGCATGCCAGTATCTAAATACACACTGCCCCCAGTGACCAAAACACATAACAAAAACGTTGCCCTTTGGAATATGTCTGAGCACATCCTTAAGCTGTGTTTTAACTGAACGTGATGCAAAGCTCTTTGTTTGGAGAGAAAGACAAGTGTGTTGTTTGTTCACAGAGGCAGTTGGGGGAGACTCAGAGAAAATCCAGACAAAGAATCCAGGAGAGAGAGAAGGAGCTTCAGGAGTTGAAACAGGCTATGAATTCTCTGAGGGTGAGTGGTCAGCAGACAATAGTTAAATGGGAGAAGAACCATATGAACATTGTGGCGAACAGGTTGTCTGGGCTTCCAGTAAGAGCTGAGTGAGAGTTCTGTTTCAAATGGATTCCCCTCCTCTCTGTGTGTCTCCTCACAGATCTCTGCACAGACAGCAGTGGAGGACAGTGAGAGGATCTTTACTGAGATGATCCGCTCCATTGAGAGAAGACGCTCTGAGGTGATAAAACAGATCAGAGATAAGGAGAAGGCTGAACTGAGTCTGGCTGAAGATCACATAAAGAAACTGGAGCGGGAGATTGCTGAACTGAGGAAGAGAGACACTGAGCTGGAGCAGCTTTTACACAAAGAGGATCACATCCATTTCCTCCAGGTAACATCACTGACTCTCTGATCATCTACAGAGTGGAGTGTCCCTCCTGCTCTTGACTTAATCTCAGCAAAATGTATCAGAGGTAAAGGAAAATTTGTCTCCCCATGTCTGAGTTATGTGTGTGTGTTTATCTCTCTGTAGAGTTTCCAGTCTCTCTCTGTTCATTCAGGAGTTAAGTTACGCAGGATGACTGTCAATCCAGTCTTCTCTTTTGAGGATGTGAGGAAATCTGCCTCTGAAATGAAGACGAGACTAGACAAATTCCTCAGTGAAGAGACAATCGATATACAAGAAAAAGGTTAGAAAAGGTTTTTTTTCTTTGTAAAACATGTTTACTGAGATCATACCTCATATGAGAATGTGGTGCAAGAAGGAGACAATGAGGGTGAACCAGTGAGAGAGAGAGGGAGAGAGAGAGAGAGAGAGAGAGAGAGAGAGAGAGAACATTCAGGTAGAGAAGAAAGCAATGGTAGGGTTATTAATAAATTTAAAATGTATATTATTTACTGAACAATATATGTTTACTGAAATTATACTTTTGTCATTCATTCGGAATGTAATGGTAAGGGTAATAACAAATTTAAAGTGTGTTTTACTTACTAAACAATACATCTTTTCAGAAAGAATATTTGAAATGGAAAAAGAGATTAGAGGAGTTCCTCAGTGAGGCAGTGAAGATATTAGAAGAAAAATGTTTTAGAAAATACAGTGGATGTTAAAAAAAAAAAGTGTGTGTAGTGGGGGAGGGGGGTGGGTTTAAAATGAGACTTTGTAAGATGTCACTACCAGAGTGAGAGAGGGGGAGAGATTTTCAAGAGTTTTATTGTCATGTGCACGGCAAAACAGGCAGTTACACTGTACAATGAAATTCTTACTTTGCTAATCCTCCGTTACCAGACGAGTGTGAATAAAGACAATATATAAATAAGTAAAAAAATCTTATAAAGAAAACAAGAGACCAAAAAAAAAAAACCAAGAGAAAAATACAGCTGGGGTAGATCCACGAAAGTGAGGTAGATCTATGAAAGTGACTTAGTATTGGAGTAATCATTAAGTTACATGTGCAGTTGTTACAGAGAATGTGCAATGCGCAGTATGTGCAAGGGGGCAGAAAGCAGCAGTCATAACTTGCACTGTGCAATTGCACGGTGACAGTAGTGGGACAGAGTGTGGGAGAGAGAGACAGTGAGAGATTTCAGGTTTGGAAAAACTACTAAAACATCATCAAAACACAAATTTTACACAGACATTTCTTCAGTGAATTATTCATTCCTACAGCCCTCAATACTTCCACAACATTCTCGTATAATCACATATAATATTACGTAAGACAATCAGAACTCTCTCTCCCATACATTTGGGAAACTTGCTGTCATTATTACTAAGATGATGCTGTATCCAATACTTACATTTCATTTCTCCCCACCTCTGTAGTTAATACAGACCAGCTTTTCTTACCTGCTCAGCCAAAAACCAGACAGGAATTCTTACAGTGTGAGTATACTGTTATAACAAACACACACACACACACACACACACACTACATCATGTATCATGTATATCCATGTGTAGTTAAATGCCAAATGTTGGACGGATGCTGTTATGCTGAATGATTGTGGGCAGTCAGTTTATTAAACCACACATGAGAGTTTATCCTGTCAAGCACATCACAGGGCTCTGGGACAAGAGAGGTTAATAGAAATGAAGTATCATTTAAAAAATATTCACTGCAATGTAATTAAAAAGTGATGCCTCATTGAAAATAAGTGCAACAATAATAATAATGTTTATCAAACACACATACGTAAACCAAAGCTGATATATACAGCTGTGAGACTGTGTGAGTCTTTAATGAATCAAAGTTAATAACCTCAGATCTAAACTACATTCAAGACACGATGCCTGAAAATGTAATATCAGAATTTTTTAGATTTGAGTGAAATTTCTTTTGTTTGTATCTTTCATACTAGATCTCCGTCTGCTCACACTGGATCCCAAGACAGCACACAGACAACTTTATCTGTCTGAGGGGAACAGAAAGGTGACGAGGACTAATACAGCTCAGCCATATCTGGATCATCCAGAGAGATTTGAAGCGTGGGGGCAGGTTCTGTGTAGACAGAGTTTGACTGGACGCTGTTACTGGGAGGTTGAGTGGAGTGGGTGTGTTTATATAGCGGTCTCATACAAAGACATCAGGAGGAAAGGGAACAGCAAAGAGTGTGGGTTTGGGTACAATAATCAGTCTTGGAGCTTGTTTGGTTCTGATATAAATGCCAAGTACATTTTCAAACACAATAATATTATGACTGAAATCCCAACAGTGCACAGCGGTCCAAGAATAGGAGTGTATCTGGATCACAGGGCAGGAATTCTAGCCTTCTACAGGGTCTCTGACACAATGACTCTCCTCCACAGAGTCCAGACCACATTCACTCAGCCCCTCTATGCTGGATTCTGGATTTTCCTTGGATCTGTTCACATTAAGAACCAACTCTAAGACTCCAGTAACTGACATACCCCTATGCAGCCAAACACACGCAAGGCCACACAAAAAGGGACAGATAATTCATCATGCCAAATGAAGTTCTTTGCTTTTGGTTTAACTTATTTACATATTTGAAATGAAGTTTGGTAAAGCGGCTGGTAGAACAGGGCCAAGTGTTTGTCTGTTTTCCTCTGGCCTCTGCCAGGGCAGTGTTTTAGTGTTTAACTGTCAGAGAGATAATCAAGACTTACACATGACTGGAGTTAGTCACACACACACTTATGATTAGGGCGGTGAAGTTACATATAGGAGTGTTAATGTGAATCATTATAATGAGGTGAGCTGTGATTGGATACACTGTTTCGTGACCATACCTACTGCAAAAAGAGTGTAATGCCCCTGGCTCTCACCCCCCACCTAGGGGTTGTATAACCTTCTGTTTTCATTGTGTAGTCACTGCCTTGTTTTCCTTGATTCAGTCAGTTAATTATTGAATTATATTGTGCACCTTTTTCTGTTAATCTAGTCTGGCTATCAGTTTCCATCATAAACTCTGAGCTAACTGCATGTCAACAGGATTTTTCATACAGAGTGTCTTTGGTGGGACCAAGAGTCATTTAAAAGTTGCCATGAGTAATTTCTGCAAAAACGCAACTGACATTGATACAGTTATTGTTATATGAATATTCATACGAAGGCATGAATAAAAGAACAGGATCGAAAAAGTGGACAACATTTGTTTATAAATGATTCATCCTGTTGGATGTAGCTGCACATCACCATTAGACTTTTACATACGTGTCCTGTAACACACTGAGCCAGACCATCCCACCTGCTGTTTTCTGGAAAGAGTTCAAACACATTCACATATCACAGTACATGTTCTCAAGGCTCCACTGGTGGATTACAGATGGACCTGAGACATCACAAACCCCAGAGATCAGTTTTTTCAGATGTTTCAATAGATTTGTAGCAGCAAGCCACTGTATGAGAAGCTGATTAAGTCATGAAGGCAGTTTTATTCACTCATGGAATAAAATAACTGTTAACAAATTGTGACAGACAACAATCTCAGGTGCAGCCTCCACATCTTTCCTGTCATTACAGTTCCCAATACTGCCATCTAGTGGTAGGGTCTATTACAGTTTATGGCACAAACATGGTGGGCGATCAAGAAGAATGTATTCGAACTGGTCAGTTCATTTGAAATCGCTTTGTCTTTAAGTACCCACAGTAGTGAGGCGTAGTTAGTTTATCTGATCTGATCAGAATGTTATTTCAGAAGAACCCATTCAAAGTGTAGTAAAAGTTCATTGCACAAATGTACATTTCTCACTGAAACCCTGTATCAGATATTTCAGCCAATCAACAGCCTTAGAGTCCAGAGTTCATTGTCAAGAGTTCATTGCGACAGTTTGAGGTAAAGTGTTTTTGCAATTCTAGGATTCAAAGCCAGGCTGAATAATGTCCTAAAAACTAACACCACACAGTTTGTGAAGATGAGAAGAGTGAGAAAAATGTCAGCTAGTCCATAATTTTTTATCAGCATTTCAAGCAAAGGTAAAGCATTCTCTAAAGTCACTCTCTTTCGTTAAAATGTGGCAAAAAAAGAATCAAGGTGCACTAGACTGAGTTTGCCCTGTACAGTAGCAGTCTAAAGACACTATCAACATGTCATTTAACAGATTAAAACCAAACTCAGTCGGATCTTCTCTGCTCAGTCTTTTTTCAAGTATGCTACAGAAAGAAGGTCTCGAAAAGTCAGAAAAAAAGAAACAAGAAAAAGAAGTACTAAGACCACTCCTCATAAAAAACACCCCTCTCTCTCTCTCCTACTCTCCTTCCCTCTCTCTCTCTTCCAACCATTCCTCACATTCTTATCAATCCTTCTACCTTTCCAGGTTTTCCTTTCTAATGGACATATTTCTTATGATCTTTAATAACAATGATAAACTTACTGACCTAAAGACTTAGACAATAAAATTACTATAATAAAATAAAATTACAGACAACTTTTCGGTCAATGTCTGTGACACACCCAAACACCATTTCATAATACAACAGGTAGATTCAGGCAGCTCCTCCTACTCTCCAGTACATATTTATGCTAAAACGAAACCTATCCACTGCTCAGTCTCTGTCTGTACGATAAAATGGCAGAAGCTTCTTTATCAGCTCAAGACTCACTCATCTGTCCTGTCTGTCTGGATTTATTTAACAATCCAGTGACTATTCCCTGTGGACACAGTTACTGTGTGAACTGTATTGAGGGCTGTTGGGATCATGGTGATCAGAGAGGAGTCTACAGCTGCCCCCAGTGTAGACAGACCTTCACCCAAAGACCCGTTCTAAATAAGAATACCACACTGGCTGATCTGACTGAGAGATTGAGGAAGACAAGACTCCAAGCTGCTCCTCCTGCTGTCTGTTATGCTGGACCTGGAGATGTGGAGTGTGACATCTGCACTGGGAGAAAACTCAAAGCTGTCAAATCCTGTTTGGTGTGTCTGGTGTCATTCTGTGAGACTCACCTTCAGCCTCACCATGAATCTCCTGCCTTTAGCAAACACAAGCTGGTAAAAGCCTCCACACAACTACAGGACAGGATCTGCTCTCAACATGACAAAGCAATGGAGAATTACTGTTGCACTGACCAAAAAATGATCTGCTATTTGTGTACAATGTATGAACACAAAGGCCATGATACAGTCTCAGCAGCAGCTGAAAGGGCTGAGAAACAGGTGAGAGAAGACTTAACTCTTTAGTTCTGGATTTATCTGTGATTTTTAAATATGTATGTACAATAGGCTTATATCGCTAATAAACATTTTACCTCTGAATCAACATGTACAATGACTGTGTGAGAGTTCAAGGACAAAAAGTTATAGCAGCCAACACCCATCACCACCAGAGAATGAACATCGGAGTAAAACTCTTTGCTGGGAAAGAAAGACAAGTGAGTTATTTTTTCACAGAGGCAGTTGGGGGAGACTCAGAGAAAATCCAGACAAAGAATCCAGGAGAGAGAGAAGGAGCTGCAGGAGCTGAAACAGGCTGTGAATTCTCTGAAGGTGAGTAGTAAGCAGAGAGCAGTTAACTGCAAGAAGAATCATATGAACATTGTGGAGAACAGGCTGTCTGGTGTTTCAGGAAGAACTGAGTGAGAGTTCTGCTTCAAATGGACTCCCCTCCTCTCTGTGTGTCTCCTAACAGATCTCTGCACAGACAGCAGTGGAGGACAGTGAGAGGATCTTTACTGAGATGATCCGCTCTATTGAGAAAAGATGCTCTGAGATGATAGAACAGATCAGAGTAAAGGAGAGGGTTGCATTGAGTGTGGCTGAAGATCACATTAAGAAACTGGAGCAGGAGATTGCTGAGCTGAGGAAGAGAGACACTGAGCTGGAGCAGCTTTCACACACAGAGGATCACATCCATTTCCTCCAGGTAACATCACTGACTCTCTGACCATCTACAGAGTGGAGTGTCCCTTACAATATATCTGCTCTTGACTTATTCTCAACAAAATGTATGAGAAGTATAGGAAAATTTGTCTCTCCATGTCTGCGTTCTGTGTGTTTGTTTATCTTTCTGTAGAGTTTCCAGTCTCTCTCTGTTCATTCAGGAGTTAAAGAGTTACCCAGCATGACTGTCAATCCAGTCTTCTCTTTAGAGGATGTGAGGAAATCTGTCTCTGAAATGAAGAAAAGACTAGACAAATTCCTCTATGAGACAATCGATATACAAGAAAAAGGTTTCTTTTTTCTTTTGTACAACATGTTTACTCAAATCATACTTCCTATATGGGAGTGGGGAGCAAGGAGGACTTACTATATGGGAGTGGGGAGCAAGGAGGAGAGAACGAGGGTGAGCCAGTGAAAGAGAGAGAGGAGAAAGAGAGAGAGAGAGAGAGAGAGAGAGAGAGAGGAGAAAGAGAGCAGTCGGGTAGGGAAGAGAGCAATGATAAGGTTATTAACAAATTTAAAATATAATTCAATTTACTAAGCAATACATGTTTACTGAAATTCTACTTTCCTCATTCATTTGGGATGGCATTCATGTAATCGTAAGGTTACTAACAACACATCAACAATACATCTTTTCATAAAAATATTTGAAATGGAGAAAGAGATAAGAGGAGGTCCTCAATGAGGCAGTGAAGATGTTATAATTAGAAGAAATATGTTTTAGAAAATACAGTATAATACAGATGTAAACAGCCCCCAGTTTATACCAGGATTCTGTGTGTATGTATGTGTGCGTTTTCTACACCCACAGTTTCTGGTTTCAAATGAAACTTTGTTAGATGTTGGTACCAGAGTAAGAGAGAGGGAGACAGTGAGAGGTGTCAGGTTTTGAAAAAAATTCCCCAAAGTCTAATTCTTCTCCTTAAATGTCATCAGAACACAAAATTTACACACACTTCTTCAGTGAATGTCATTTCTACAGCCCTAAATACTTCCACAACATTCTCATGTAACAACGTATCATATAATATTACATAACATAATCAAAATTCTCTCTCCCACATATTTAGGAAACTTGCTGTTAGGGATGTCCCGATCAAGTTTTTTGCCCCCGATCCTGATCCGAGAAGTTTAATATTAAGCAACTGCCGATACCGAGTCTTGATCCGAAATTCGTAGGCCTATATTCCTAAATAATACAGTTGCACAGCGCACATTTCAAGCACATTAAGGGTATTAAAATCAATTCAATGTATATGCTTGACAACTGAATAGCAATGCACTGAGTGAAAATTGCCTGAATCCATGCTGTTCCTTATTTCTTTTTTTTATTATTATTATTTATCTTTTTTATTTTATTTTATTTTATTTTACAAACCAAAAAGGAAACCTTGTTGTAAAGCTAAGGTAGTGCAGTGTCTGAAATGTAGTGTCGAGAGGGTAAGGCGTACCATGGGTCCAAAAGCTCCCAAAAAAAACGGCGAAAAGTTTTAGCGAAGAAAAGCAAACATTCACGAACATTTTCAAACAGTTTTTCATTTGCTTTGAGTTCACCGCGAACGTTTGTGAACACACACAAACGGTCTAAGGAGGTAGTTCTCGGCGAATGAACATGGACGCTGGACTAAGGGAGATGTGTGCCCAGATGGGAGTTATATCAGAAAATATATGTAAGTGTTCGATTTTATTTAATCTTACAGTAATTCAAGTGGTTAACTTGTCTAACTGTCAGTTTCGTTGATACTTTTTCTGAAAGCCTCTTTTTGTATGCGATCGTTATCAATCCTTAGCGTTAGTTAAGCGACTGTATTGCTCTCTGTGGTCGGTAGTTTCGGCTAACTCGCATACATCACATACAGCTAAAGCACTAGGTGTTTGAGTTTTGAAATGATACACTGGTTGTTGTTAGTAACCTTGAGGATTAATGTCATCAGAGTATACTGACCTAAAAAATGTTCAAATTTAAAAGTCCAAAGAAAACCCGCTCGCCTGGAACGTTCGCCTCAGAATTTGAAAGCATCTCTGTATTTGCTACCACAGTGGGCTGGTAATCCAAAGCGATTGATTCACTTACTCTCTGGGTAATCTTTTTGGCCTTGTTGCTGTCTCGAGGAAATTTCTCTCTCCTTTTAAATGTATATCCTCCAGTGTGTGTTGCTTCGGAGCAGCCTTCACTTGAGTGAACTCACTTTATTCCGTTGAGTGTTTATTTTTTAGGTGCCGTATCAAAGCGGTAGTAGCCTATTGAACGCAGCTCCTACTGCCTAATGAAATGCTCGCATTACAAACAGTACAAGAGGCTGCTGGACTGCTTTCCCAATTTAAAATATTTCCATTCTGCAGACATTTTCGATGCGTCCTTCCACAAATTATGTACACGATACTTGTGTGACAGCTGACCTACAACAAAGGATCGGGTTTAGGGTCATGCCCAATAAAGCCGATACCGAACAGTTCAAAAATGCCTTGATCGGAATACCGATCTTTGAGATCGGATCGGGACATCCCTACTTGCTGTAATTATTAGAAAAGATGATGCTGTATTCAGTACTTGCGTTTCATTTCTTCTCACTTTTGTAGTTAATACAGACCAGCTTTTCTTACCTGCTCAGCCAAAAACCAGACAGGAATTCTTACAGTGTGAGTATACTGTTATCACACACACACACTACATCATGTCAATCCAGGTGTAGTTAAACATCATCAGAACACAAAATTTAAACACACATTTCTTCAGTGAATTGGTCATTTCTACAGCCCTCAATACTTCTGCAACATTCTCATGTAACAACATATCATATGATATTACATAAGACAATCAAAACTCTCTCTCTCCCATACATTTAGGAAACCTGCTGTAATTATTATTAAAGATAATGATCAATACTTACATTTCATTTCTCCCCACCTCTGTAGTTAATACAGACCAGCTTTTCTTTCCCGCTCAGCCAAAAACCAGACAGGAATTCTTAAAGTGTGAGTACGCTGTTACTACACACACACACTACATCATGTCAATCCATGTGTAGCTAAATGCCATATGTTGAATGAATGCTGTGATGTTGAATGATTGTGGACAGTCAGTTTATTAAAACACACGTGAGTTTATCCTGCCAGACACATTACAGGGCTCTGGGACAGTGAGGGGTTAATAGGAACGTAGTATCATTAAAAAATATTCACTACAATGTAATTAAAAAGTGATGTTTCATTCAAAATAAGTGTTATAAAGTTAATAATAATAATGTTTTACCAAACACACACATGTAAACAAACACTGATATATACAGCTGAAAGACTGTGTGAGTGTTTAATGAGTCAAAGTTAATAACCTCAAATCTGAAATACATTCAAGAGACAATGCCTGAAAATGTAATTTCAGAATTTTTTAGATTTGAATGAAATTTCTTTTCTCTTTATCTTTCATACCAGATTCCTGTCAGCTCACACTGGATCCTAACACAGCACACAGACAACTTTATCTGTCTGAGGGGAACAAAAAGGTAGCAAGGATTAGAAAAGGCCAGCCATATCCTGATCATCCAGATAGATTTGAAGAGTGGGGACAGGTTCTGTGTAGAGAGAGTTTGTGTGGACGCTGTTACTGGGAGGTTGAGTGGGGTGGATATGTTAATATAGCAGTCTCATATAAAGACATCAGGAGGAAAGGTAAAGAGTGTGGGTTTGGAAGCAACAAACAGTCTTGGGGTTTGTCTGCACTTGGTGCCCAATACACTTTCAGACACAATAATATTTCGACTGAGATCCGAAGATTCCACTGCTGTCCCAGAATAGGAATGTATCTGGATCACAGGGCAGGAATTCTGTCCTTCTACCGCGTCTCTGACACAATGTCCCTCCTCCACAGAGTCCAGACCACATTCACTCAGCCCCTCTATGCTGGATTCTCAGTTTTCCTTGGATCTGTTCACATTAAGAACCAACTCTAATAACTGACATACCGCTAGGCAGCCACACACACTCAAGGCCGCACAAAAAAGAGACAAATAAGTCATTGTGTCAAATGAAGTTTTCTGCTTTTGGTTCCATTTATTTAAATATTTGAAATGAAGTTTTGTAAAGCAGCTGGTAGAACAGGGCGACTTTTAGTAGTGTCGCTTTCCTTTTCGGGTGCAGCCAGCGGAATATGCCACTAACATAATTTTATTAATCATGGTAGGCTACAGTAACAACATTATCAACAAAAACAGCCTTTTAATTACAATAATAAACATAGTGCGCCCTCTGAACTGTCAGTCACAAGTCGACAACATGATGGAATAAACACTGCCTGCTATCATGACGTGATACATGTAACCAATGCAATTCGTACCTGTGCAAGTCTGCTGCCGCTGCTATGCTGATTGTCGTTACTAACAATTCCGTTTTGCTGCAATTGTAGCTTGTTTTAATCTCGCTCTGTGTGTCTGCTTCATTAGCGTTACTTATCAACACATTTCTTTCTACTTTTTGGCTGCTAGCTTGCAAGCACCAGCTTAGCCTTCTTGCTAACCCAACTAACACAGCCATAGTGTGTTGATAGTTATCATTAACGTTACCTCTCATTGCCTGCCACTATGTCTTGCTCTCTCTGTCTCGCTCTCGTAGAGAAGTCGTCTCTCCTAGAGAGATGTGTCCGTCAGCTAGAGAAAGGTAGCGCTAGTTCTAGTTTTATTACTGTAGATACGACGGGCACCCCATTAGTTTAGCCTCTGAGCTGATTAGCAGCTCACTCTCCCCCATCAGTGCAGTTTTGCCGACAGAAAAGGAGTTTGTCATGGAAGTGAGAGGCAGGAGGTCTCGCTGACGCTAGCCGTCATTTGTATGGCCCGATTCACAACCGCTCCCGGTTGTGAATTGCTTTGCTACTGTTGTCTCTCCTGTTTGCTGGCCCAGGTTGTCTGCCTCCCCCGACGACCCCAAGCCCTATACCTTAGTTATAGGGGACTCAGTGACCCGAAGGATCATGGTGGGGCCAGAGCTCCTGACATAGAAGCTAACCGTAGGGTGCTGGCAAACAGGAATAGCCGTATCGACAAGGCACACCCCATAGACACCAGCTATGACAACATTGTTATTCATGTCGGCACCAATGATATTGGAATGAGGCAATCAGAAGTCACAAAGGTCAACATAGCTTGCACTTGTGACTTCGCCAGAAAGATGTGCCGGCATCGATTAATTGTCTCTGGCCCTCTACCAGCTAGGGGTAAAGATGAAAGATATAGTAGATTAGTGCAACTGAATCGCTGTCTTCTGCAGAGACTACCTCCCTCCTTAAGCCCAACATAACTTGCACTATGGTCATCCCCCTGCCAGCAGCAATTTCGCTGTTCCTATTAGCGTACTCTCGCGCCCACGCAGGTCACTTCGGTCTAGAGTCAGACAGCCCATATCTCACAACAACTTAGTTCCAATTCAACTGACCCCCTCCTCCGATTTGATCGTTGTAAACCCGATAACCCTGAAGGTTTTATTAATATTAGATCGCTCCCCCATAAGGCCTTGCTGGTCAGCGATCTGATCCTGATCTTAGCCGTGACAAGATGGGTTTGTGTGAAACTTCGTTGAAGCCAGATGTTTATTTCTCTTTAAATGAAGCCTCACCCCCCAACTATTCTTTTTCTCCTGCTGCTAGAGCAGCGAAGAAAGGTGAGGGTGTAGCTCTAATTTATAGCACTGAATTCTCTCCTGACATCTTAAACGTACCAAACTTTGCCTCCTTCGAGGTGCTGCTCCATGAAGCAATCCTGCACTACCTTATCTTTCCTTATAGTAGTGCTCTATCAGCCCCCTAGGCCCTATAGTCAATTTCTAGATGAATTCTCTGAATTCATCTCTGATATCATAACTACAGTGGATGATATCCTTATAATGGGGGATTTTAATATCCACATCAGTAACAATTCTGATTCTCTTAATAAAGCATTCTTATTCTAGCTCACGGCCCTATTATCTCTCATATGGTTGTATCTCCCTGCTCCACTGCCCTTTCTGACCATTTTCTCGTTACCTTCCAGGTCATGCTTCCCTCTCCTCCTGTAGTTTCTACCATGGTTCGCAGCTGCCACCGCATTAGAACACAACTGGCGCGCCACTAAACTGGAGGTTTTCCGCCTTGCCTGGCATGATAGCCTGATAGCTTATAAACGCGCCCTCTCCTTGGCCAAATCCGCCTACTATTCAAAAATCATTCATATCAACAAAAACAACCCGAGATTCTTATTTGATACAGTATCAAAATTGACCCAGAATCACTCCCCTCAATCCATCTTTATTATCACACATGATTCTGTCAAACTTTTCTCGCAGAAAATACACTTAATCTGTGGTGGTTCTCAAATTAGTACAAAATCAATGCGCAGGTATACTCTCTGTCGCTGCCCCAGAGCCTAATCAGGATGTGCGCCCTTTAACCCAATTTAAGCCCTAGATGCTCTCCCCAAATTGGTTCACTCAGCTAAACCAGCCTCTCCCGTGCTCGATCCACTACCTCCTAAACTTTACATAGAACCTTTCTTGGTCCTTGGCCCCATTAATCCTCAACTTTTTAAATTTGTCAATTAAGTTGGGTATTCTACCTCCTGCTTTTAAAACAGCCATGATTAACCCTTTACTTAAAAGACCTAACCTTGACCCAGAAAGCTTGAATAATTATAGGCCAATCTCAAATCTCCCGTTTCTTTCTAAAATACTCGAAAAAATTATAGCTGCTCAACTCATCGCTCATATGTCCTCCAACAGCCTGTTTGAAGTGTTTCAGTCAGGCTTCAGTTGTTTTCATTCCACTGAAACCGCGCTAACTAGACTGACTAATGATCTCTTACAAGCCATGGATGCTGGTGATACCTCAATGCTTATCCTTCTTGATCTGAGTGTAGCATTCGACACGGTCGATCACACCATACTGTTAAAGCACTTGGAAAATCAAATTGGCATTCGTGGCCTGGCACTCTCTTGGTTTAAGTCTTATCTTGCAGAGAGAAAGCACTGTGTCCACTATAATAATGTGACATCTGAGTACCGAGACCTTAACTATGGTGTCCCTCAGGGGTCGCTATTCGCTATTTACAAGCTCCCTCTGGGAGATATTATTCATAGCTATAACATTAGCGCCCACTGTTATGCTGATGATACCCCGATCTACTTACCAGTCAAGCACAATGACCGCTCTGAATTGGCTAACCTTGAGGCGTGTCTTTGTGCTATTAAAAGTTGGATGTCCACAAACTTCCTGACTTCCTTAACGCATGCAAGACGGAATGCTGGTCATTGGTCCCCCTGCCCATAAGCATCTTTTTAATAATCTTACATTAAATTTTGATAACTGCATGCTCTTGCAAAGTTCCACAGCTGAAAACCTTGGTGTGATTTTTGACTCTAGATACTTGCTTGTCACTCATATCAAGAACACAACCAAAACACCCTATTATCATCTCCGCAATATCGCAAAAATTAGGCCCATGCTGTCTATCGCTGATGCAGAAACCATTGTTCATGCATTTGTCACGTCTCGCCTTGACTATTGTAACGTTCTGTACTCTGGTCTGCCCGCCTACTACCAGAAGTCTTCAGCTCATCCAGAATGCTGCTGCCAGAATCTTGACCAGAACTAGGAAGTCTGACCATATCACTCCCGTCCTGGCCTCCCTTCACTGGCTCCCGATTCTCATGAGGACTGATTTTAAAGTCCTCCTATCAACATTTAAAATTCTCCATGGGCCTGCACCGGCCTATCTGTCCAAATTAATTACACCCTATGAGTGTCTTGTTTGAATGTGGCTACTTTCCTCTCAGGTGTGTGTGGTTTTTTGAGGAGTTTTTTCTTGCCCGCTATGAGGATTAAGTCAGGGGGTGCCGCCCTGCTCTGGTTGTTGTAATCCTGTGGGCATGGAAAGCACTGTAAACAGTGATATTGGGCTTTAAGTAAACTTAAACTTGAACTTCAAACTTGAATGATGGCATGCGCGATATTATCTTCCGAGCCTAGCGTCTAAGTCTGCCTTTGAGCTCTTGCTGCAAAATGAGTCAAAAAAGAGCAAAGGTTCATTTTCCTGAACATGGCCCTCACCTCCTCCTCCTTGATTATGACTAGCATACGATAATTTTCCTCGAAATATGATCATTTTAACCCTCTGGTGTGATACTTTATTGATGAGTTTGCCACAAAGAAGTCAAGGCCTGTTAAGATTTGAAAAGGAAGTCTACCTTTGCACTTTTTTGCCTATTTGCATTTTGTTTTATTCTTGTTAACAGTTCTGGAAAGTTTCTTGAAGTATTTATTATTATTTATAATTATTATGTTATTTATTAGGCTATAGATTGTACTTTTACTGTTCTTACTGATGTTGTTTTACAGTGTTTATTCTCTTGCATTAAAGTGTACAGTTAGAAAATGAAGGGGTGTTCTGTTTGGGGTTGGGCACATGGGGGGGGAGGGCAATCTAAAATCTCGCCTAGGGCTCCAACACTGTCAGGGCCGGCCCTGGCATGAATAAAAGAGCAGGACCAAAAAAGTGGGCAACATTTGTTTATAAATTATTCATCCTGTTGGATGTAGCTGCACATCACCGTTAGATATGTACATGTGTCCTGTAACACACTAAGCCAGACTACCCCACCTCCTGTTTTCTGGGAGGAGTTTAAACACATTCACATATCACAGTACATGCTCTCAAGGTTCCACTGGTGGATTACAGATGGACATGACATGTAACAAACCCCAGAGTTCAGTTTTTAAGATGCTTAAATAGATTTTTAGCTACAAGCCAATGTATAAGAGGCTGATTGAATCAGTCAGTTAAGTCTGTCTGTCTATGAGGCGGTTTTACTCCTTCACAGACAGACACACACACACACACACATACAGACACACATAGCAGTCCTGGATCGGTCAGGATGCTTAGTAAAGTACAGATGAGTTTCTCCTTTCACATGTCTTTTGGCTAATGCAATGTGGTATCCGTTTAAAAATTGAATTTTAATATTTATTCTCAGTTTATAAGTGCTGTTTTGTTTAATTGGCCCATTAAAGTTAAACAGAAAATTTAGTTGTAAAAAAAATTAAATAAACAAATTAACCTAATAAATGATGAAAGTTACAACAGTTTTATCCCATCAAAACAAATGAACTGCAATGAAACAATCTGAAAATTGTATGACAATTAGAGTAATCAGATACAATTACGAATTAGGCAATAAAAAGTGTTGGATGCACCCTTAGAATAAATATGAGTGTGTTTGTGTGTGTATCACTCAGTCATACCATACTGTCACACCCTGTCCCTTTTTTCCCTCTCTGTTCCTTTTTCATATCATTAGTTCATTTTGTCACCCTCTAGTGATGAGTCTGGTTTCTGTTTCCCTGTTCCTCTTGTTTCCTCCTCTTTTAGTTTGTCTTGGTAGATCCCTGTGTCACCTCCTGATTTCCTTGTTTAGCCCTTTTAGTTCAATCATTGTTTACACCTGTTCTTAGTTCCTTTAAGCCTTGTTTAGTTTGCTATAAATACTCCTTGGTTCTTGTTTCTTTGTTGTGTGTTGTTGCATGTTCACTATGTTATGGTGGAGTTCCTGGTTTGCCTGAAGTTCTTTACCTGTTTTTGTAAGTCTTTTTGAAGTTTTCTTATGTTTGGTTTAAATAAAGAAAGTGGTGACCTGCACTTATATCCAGCCTCCTTCACACAACATGACACACGCAACACAGTTGAATTCAGCAGTCAAATCCAATAGACAATGAACTGAATTCTTTTTTTTATATATCGGTTGACTTCAACTGCTGTTTGGTCAAGAGCCCATGGTGATATATCTATCACAAACCCCTTATTAAATGATCTGGAAAGTTCCTTATACTGCTCTAAGTGACATATGCCGAACATCCAGGATGCAGTCGTGGCAATTTGTGAATTTGTGTAGGTGTGACCTCATTTACAAAATGGTGGTGTGCTTGGTTAGCACATGAGACAAAACTAGCTTTTTGTTTCCAAAGGTACGTTCCAACCCATTTAACAATTTTAATGCTTTAATAACACATCCTATATTACATATAACCCGTTCTGACCCCATTTCTAGAACAAAATGATGAAGTATGAGTTACAAAATGGTTTTGATATGTTATATCAGGGTTTTAACCTTAAAAAGGTTACAGAGGAATCTGTGAGCTCTTTGTCACAGTAAGAAAAATAGTAATGAGCTGCTCAATTAGTAACTGATTCAATTATTTTGAATCACTATATTTTTTGTTGTTCAATTCAAAGCATATTTAAACAACTGTAAACATAAAATGTCAAATCAGTTAAATTATTAATAAAATGTATTATGAAACAATTTCTGCATATCAGTACTGAAACTGCACCTTGGCTTCAACTGAGACGCGTTACTTGGCAAATAAAACAGACAAACAACATTTTTACCATCCTATGTTGATTGTATTTCAGTGTCATTTTAATTACTTATAGTACGAATACCAACAACCGATACAATGTTCAGGATGCACTCAAGATCATCACTGGAGATGACAGTAAGTTTGAGGGATGTGAAGATAGCTCGGATGAAAACCCTAAAGACACTCCAAGAAACAAAGACATGGAGAGTGATGAGTCAAGTGAGTCTGATGATTCGGACAGTAGTGAATCAAGTGATTTAGGTGATGTACCGCAACCAAACATGAACCCCAGACAGCAAAGTGCAACCATCCAGGGAAAAAAAGAATTTTCTTTGAAACCCCTAGCGCACATTCAAAGGACAGAGTGTCACACCTCCAGACAATCTTCATACTCCACTGGAGTATTTCAGAAAGTTCATAACAGCAGAAATGCTTCAGTTACTGACATAACAAACAAATTTGTACAGTGTACAAAAATCTGAATGTCACAGCAACGTAAACACCGCTGTTAAAGAGCTGGAAATACTGAGTGGCCTCTACCTGCGCATGGCTCTTTGCCAAATACCGAGAAATAGCGCATACTGGGAAAATGACACAAGGTGTACCATGGTGGCTGACATGTCAGGCAACCATTTTCAGACCTTACCGGCACGTCTACATTTCACTTACAGCACTGATTTGTCGAACAGGCAAGAAGAGGATAATTGTTGGAAGATCTGTCCATGGCTTGATCTGTTTCACAAACAATGCCTAGATATCACCTCAGAGGACCACAACTCTATTGATGAAGACACGGTGTCCTCCAGAGGGACACAGCCCAGTAAGGCAGTATGGGAAAGGCAAGCCCCACCCTTGGGGATTGAAAATTTGGGGCCGCTGCTCTTCCTCAGGAATCCTCTGTGATTTTGTGGTCTATGAAGGTGGCACTGGGAAGACACCCTTACCTGGCATGGGAGGTGATGTTGTGGTGATGTGGTGTGTGATGTTTTCAGCACCACTAGTGCTCAAGCTTCTTAAGCAACGGATCTACTTTGTAAGAACACTCTGTAGCAAACACTTGGCCGGCTGTCAGCTTGAAGACGAGAAAAGATTTGCCAAGAAAGGCAGGGGATCCGTTGATGCCAGAGGAAAGCATTGTCGCTGTCAAGTGGTACGACAACAAACCTGTTACCTTGATCTCATCCTACTGTGCAGTTTAGCCTCAAGACAAAGCATGACACTGGAGCAAATCAGACAAAGCATTCGTGGAGGTCAACAGGCCACACATTGTGAAGGAGTACAACACATTCGTGGGGGGAATAGACCTCCTTGATGCATGCATCGCGAGGTACAAGTACCACATGAGGTCGCGGGGGTGGCACCTCTACCTCTTCTGACAAACCATCGTGTTAGGCCTTGTTCATGCATGGTTGATCTACTGCTGTGACTTTAGACAACTTAGTGGCCAAAAGCTACTGAAACAACGGAGCTTCGAGGCAGAGGTTGCCACTAGCCTGATTCTTGTGCATTCACAAAGGAGTCGCCCATCACTTAACGCCACTCCTTCACCACCACCACAACCACCAAAGAGACTTCGTGTTGGAGTGCCAGATGTTCACACCAACCAGGTTGCACACTGGCCTGTGAAATGTGACAAGCGGACTGTTGTAAAGTCTGCAAAGTCAATGCAACCAGCACCCTCTGTGAGAAATGTGATGTGCGTCTTTGCTTCACTGAGGAAAGGAATTTTTTCAAACTTCACCATTTGGCTTAGGCTAAATTGACAAAAATAACTACCAGACGTAAGGACTGATAACGATGGAAGTCTTGTTTCCCTTCAGCATCTCTCACCTCAGCTGTTTAATAATCTGCTTTAAACCCAGGTACACTACCTGACTAATTTACGAGACCATTTGTTTAAAGTTCAGTGTCCGTTGCATTGCAAAAACAAAAATATGAAAGTACTTGCAAGACACTACATATCCACTGGTGCCTTATAGCGCTTGGCTGCTCTTGTTATTATCCACAATGACATAGGTTATCCAACATCCAATCCTCACGTTCAAACAGCAAAAGATGAGAGCTGTATTTGTAAGTGAGCTGTCGCGGTAATGCTCCATCCTCGGCATTACTGCTGGATTGCGAGAATACTGCATCGTTCTGGCGATGGTAGTCGTTTACTCCAAATCAGCTTTGGCGCTTGCAAGCGCTGTTTACTCGTGTGCATGTTAATGTTGCCAATTGTGCCAGTCACACACTGCCCTGGGGGGAATCTGATAGCCTAGTCCCTCTGTTCTGTTTTCAGAATGGTAATGAACACTGAGGTATGAGTGAATAAGTTAAAAACATTAAAAAAACACCCAAAGTTGTTGTTGTCCTAACTTGTCCTTTGTTTGTTTTCAGGTTTGTGGATGTTATATATTTAATGAGCTGTGTTAGGGCTGTGCAGGAGAAATCAAAGCAGCACATTTTTTTAAGTGTTCTGTCAGACTCTTCAACTGATGTGAGTGGCAGAGACCTGGATGTGGTTTTTGTCGGGATCTCAAGCTGCGGACAGCCCAAGAACATGTGTACTGGTGTGGAGGAGCACCAGCGTGCCACAGCACCTGGGCATTATGCTGCGATGAGCACTGGTAAGCATGGCCATTGAATCTGTTGTTTGTGTTGCTGTGTTTTCACTTGTTGAGTAGAACAATAAACAAAAGCGTCTATGGCACTGGAAAAGGCGGACCTATCCCAGTGGAAGGAGAGGGTAGTGGGCTTGGGTACTGTTGGAGCTGCTGTGATGGTGGGGAGGCTTGGGGGTACCACTACACTCATTCGTGCTGAAGTTCCCCACCTGATAAACATCCTGTGCCTAGGCCATGGCCTGGAGTTGGCTGCCATGGATGCCATGAAAGACATGATAAGTCTTGATAAGTATTAAATTATATTAAAACGTGTGATTCTCCTAATCCTATATAATTCTAATGTAGGTGATGGATGTTCTGAAAAAGGTGGGTGCACCTCCAGAGCCTTAAAAAATATTGATCGCCAACTGGTCTTCATAGTGCCAAATGCCCTTTTGAACACAGAACGGGCCTTTGCATGGTGCCTGTTGAGCCTTGTTTCGACTGCAGTTCTCACTGGTTCCCTGTGAGGTGTCATGAGTGCAATGGGTCGCGACATACGGGGATATCCGCCATACCCTAGAATACAGTAGCCTTCAGGTGGGTTCAGTCTTTGGACATACAAAGGGCTATTTTTAAGAACTCTGGCGTCATGGGCTGAGGCTTGGTAACCTACAGATATGTCCAGAAACTGACAATGGGGGTCACACAGTGCTTGTATCTGAACAGAATTTCCTGTTCAGGCAGCGCATAGCATCTGCACTTGGGAGCTTGATTCTTATATGACAGTCGTCCACGCTGCCCACAACGCTGGCGAGCGCTGCAGCTCCGGCGAGACGTTCTAAGCCGGCACCGGTTCTTTGAGGCTCATCGGGTGGCGGAAAGCAGATGACCCTGTTTTTGAGCCTGACTGTTTTGTTTGCGACCCCGTGGATGCTGGCATTCACCGTGGGACGCGGGATCCCAAACGCTCTTGAGACGAGCACGGCGAGAGGTTGCACTTGCCAGCCCGAACAGGAACACTAGAATCTCTAGGTCATGACCCCAGCCATGGTCAAATGAAGAGCAGAGGATGTGAACGTGAACGGGCTAAAGTGGGTCTGGAGAGGCAGAAGTCTGGTTGCAGGTCACTCTGGCCATCAAAGCATAAGGCCAGCACAGGAACTTGGCGGTTCGGTGCACAATACTGAGATGGTTGTTCACGCTGTAAACATAGATATTAAAACTGATTACACGGTGTCACGAAATGAAATATGTGACTAAAAGCTATATGACAATACATTCACACCCTGTTGTTGTCATAGTTTACTCTATGTGATGTGAAAACAAAATTGTCCCATGTCTAAGTTTCACCAGGAGGGGGGTGTAGTCTGATACTATGAGAGAGATAATTGCTCACACTGAGAATTCAGAAATGACGTATGTATAGCTACTGTAAATATAAATGGAAAGGTCTAGCGTCATTGTTATCTTTCCGCTTACAATTCCACGACGTCTTGCTGGCGTAGCAAGAGCAGCACGTCTCGGTTTTCTCTGTCTATTAATTGTTTCTTCTAATGAAAAATATTTGAACACACATCGTGATCATGAGAAGAAACAAAGAAAGATTTATACTGGACAGCATTTCCACTAGAGCTGGGCCTGAGCACGACTCAGAACCGATGGAATAGCGCTGTAACACGTGTCTTTCGGTTTAGTTAAAGGCATTCATTTTTAAGGATTCTGCTACTCTGTTAAAACCGGTTCATCTCGTCTTTTTCTCCCCTGTAACGCATTTAAATGGTTCCGTCGCCATGCATTCGGCATTTTGTCTTCTCTCTAACAGTCGCGAACTGAGGCGTGACGCTTACAGCTGTGAGTGAGAGGGATGTCATGCGCCCAGGCTGAGATGGTATACTGTAAAACTTAATAATCATAATAGCCGAGTTCACAGGCCTCTTATCATCGCCAGTATGCGAGACTCTTTCAGTGAAATAAACACCTGCCTCAGATAAACGCTCGGGGAAAATTATACCGGTATTTATTTTTCGTGACTATAAAACGAAGGAGCGGTGGATTAAAATGCTTACAGTAGTCCTATTGCGGCTAAAAACGAAATAACACTGGTTTTGAAAAGGTAGCCCTATTGTTTTTTCCAGGTTATGAAAAGGAGCGCACATTGGTTAATAAAAACAATGTGAAGTTGTTTTAGTGAATGCAATTTGCCTTATGTCTGTCCATTCATTCATTCATTCATTCTCTAAGCTGCTTATCCTAATTAGGGTCGCAGGTGGTGCTGGAGCCTATCCCAGCGCTCACTGGGCGAAAGGCAGGGAAACACCCTGGACAGGTCGCCAGTCCATCGCAGGGCATATGCGTGTTCATCTGTTCACAAATTAGATTAAACGTAAACAAACAAAACAAGCTGTCTTTTGGATCACGATAGCCTAAATTCAGAGTGATACTGCTATTCAGACTGTGCGCTCCTATCATAGGTTGCAAATGCAAATGCATGAAAATGTTTAACCTACTTTATTAGTGATTCCTGTTTGAGTTGGTACTAAACAGCACCGTATAATGCTTGTTAAGTATAGGCTACTTGGGGAATAAAAAACAGGTCAGTTCCTGGTCAGTTCAGCTACCAATAACTTGCAGAAGCCCGAGGGCTTTCGGTGAAATAAACACAGGTGTCTTATTATCGCTGAGTCTCCATTAAACGCCGGTAAGGTTAAGTAGTTAAAGCAAATAAAAGCCTCTGCAGTTTATTACAGTGCAATTAAAAAATATAAATATAGTACAAGAATGCGCTGACAAAATGTATTTTGCAGTTCACCTGGCCTAATGGTTAGAGAAGTGGGCTTGTGACCGAAAGGTGTACAAGGATGGGCTAAACGCAGAGGTCAAATTCACTGCTCACAGTGTGTGTGTGTGCCATCACGGAGAATTTAAACCTTTAATCTTAAATTCAGAAAAAGAAAAAATGAATATCTGAATCCTAAAAGTGAAAACTGTATACCTACCCAACGAACGAATATCCGAATAGTGGAATATCTGGGTCCAGCCCTAATGTCCACAAAGCTCTAAAAGCTCTTTTAAGAAGAGTATTAATAAGACGTATTTTCAATGAAGTGTACTTTGTTTCTTCTTATGACAACAGGCACGAGACATCCATGAGTTGTGTCACGAAAATAATATGTTTGATGTGTCTCATAATTGGCTAATTCTTCAACTGTGATCCATTTTGGTCTGGAAATTTTTAGCATTTGGCATCTAACTTTTTTTTTTTTTAAATAAAAAGGCATCGCCATGGTTTATTTCTCCATTCTGTAGAAACACATCCTGATAGTGCCTCTGATTATTTTGTTAAATAATATTTAATCATCATTTCCTATTGTGGAAATGACATTTTGTCATATTACTTTTAAAATCTCATGATATGTTAGCCTGCTAATGTCAGTTTTAGAGTAAGCATTAAATATGCACCAAATACACAATGTTAAATGAAACTGGTCCCAAGGGACAGGGGTTCTTTTTGTGAAAAAATACAAGAAAATGTGAATAAATATTGCAATACATAATATATTTCATTAAAACAGGCATTAATGTCTTAATTTGTATTTGAACTCAGCATTGTTTAATTCAGACTCGTTGTGGAGGGTGTAAGTATTGGTCCGTATAGGGATCGAACCCACGACCTTGGTGTTATTAGCACCACACTCTAACCACAATTAGCTAACTGGCCACAATTAAATATCCATTATTCATCTGGTCATAAGGAAAGCAAGAAGAAACTTGTTTCACTTGTTTTTTCATCTTAGGTTTATTTGTCTTTGTTTTCTAATGGCAGTATGACTTTATCTTATCAGGACACTATCTCCCGACAAACTGGAGTTAGAGATCTTTGCATACAGTACATATTTCTCATGGATTCCTCACATCAACTATGTGACAGCTAGTTGACAGCCTGAGATGAACTTTGTTTGGGGGCTGCAAGGCTCAGCACAGTACTAGGCGTACGCATCAAAGCTTGTGACTACTACACTGTCAAGTTATTATTACATATTTTAGCAGCAGTTCAAGCAATACATACAGCATTCTGCAAAGTCACTGTCTGTGCAGTCACTGTCTAAACAGAGTTACTCCGCGCGTAAAAAAATGCGTTTATGGACTGAAATCAAACTCCCAATGCAAAGAAAACAGTAAAGAAAACAACAACGAAAAACAAATAGTAAAACCATGTGTGAAAGAAAACATAGACCTCACCCCGATCTCTCTCTGCCATCCACCAATTTCTATTTCTTCCTAAATTCTTTTATCTTTACAGATTTTCTTCTGTGTTGTACATTTTTTTATGATCCAATGAATGTAACTTACTAAAAACCTCAAGGTTCCTTTTCGTCTGCACTCTGTGACATGCCTACGTAACACTTCCTGATATAACAGGTAGATTCAGACAGACACTCCCTCTCTTTGGCAAAATGTGGAACAAAACCTACGATGTTACTCAACTGCTCAGTGTCTGTGTGTATAATAAGATGGAGGAAGCCTCTTTATCAGCTCAAGATTCACTCATCTGTCCTGTCTGTCTGGATTTATTTAAGGATCCAGTGACTATTCCCTGTGGACACAGTTACTGTATGAGCTGTATTGAGGGCTGTTGGGATCAGGATGATCAGAGAGGAGTCTACAGCTGCCCCCAGTGTAGACAGACCTTCACTCTAAGACCTGTTCTTAAAAAAAGTACCGCATTGGCTGACCTGGCTGAGAGACTGAGGGAGACAGGACTCCAGGCTGCTCCTCCTGCTGTCTGTTATGCTGGACCTGGAGATGTGGAGTGTGACATCTGCACTGGGAGAAAACTCAAAGCTGTCAAATCCTGTCTGGTGTGTCTTGTGTCGTTTTGTGAAATACATCTCCAGCCTCACCATGAATCTCCTGCCTACAACAAACACAAGTTGGTCAAAGCCTCCACACGACTACAGGACAGGATTTGCTCTCAACATGACAGACTTTTGGAGATTTACTGTCGCACTGACCAAAAAATGATCTGCTATTTATGTACAATGGATGAACACAAAGGCCATGATACAGTGTCAGCAGCAGCTGAAAGGTCTGAGAAACAGGTAAGAGAAGAAACTAAACTCTTTAGCTGAGGTTACAGTAAAATTAGACCAGCTCTGCTTTGTAAAAATATATATTCCTTGCCAAGAAATGTTTTACCTCCAAATTAACATGTACAAAACTCTTATACTGAATATACGTGTGATTATTGTTAATTAATTTTCATATTTTCAAGTATAATGAGTGAGTGACTTTGTGTTAGAGTTATGTTGGCTATAACAGCCAACACCCATCACCACCAGAGAACTAATATTGGAGTAAAGTTCTTTGCTTGGAACAAAAGACAAGTGTGACGTTGGTCCACAGAGGCAGTTGGGGGAGACCCAGAAAAATTCCAAACAAAGAATCCAGGAGAGAGAGAAGGAGCTGCAGGAGCTGAAACAGGCTGTGAATTCTCTGAGGGTGAGTTGTCAGCAGACAACAGTTAACTGCAAGAAGAGCCATTTCTGCACTGTGGAGAACAGACTGTCTGGGGTTCCAGTAAGAGCTGAGTGAGAGTGCTGCTTCTAATGGACTCCCCTCCTCTCTGTGTGTCTCCTCACAGATCTCTGCACAGACAGCAGTGGAGGACAGTGAGAGGATCTTTACTGAGATGATCCGCTCCATTGAGAGAAGACGCTCTGAGGTGAGAGGGCAGATCAGAGCTCTTGAAAGGGAAGAATTGAGTCTGGCTGAAGATCACATTGAGAAACTGGAGCAGGAGATTGCTGAGCTGAGGAAGAGAAACACTGAGGTGGAGCAGCTTTTACACACAGAGGATCACATCCATTTCCTCCAGGTAACATCACTGACTCTCTGATCATCTACACAGTGGAGTGTCCCTCACAATGGATCTGTTCTGTATCAGGGCTCTATTAAAGTTTTGTGTGTCCATGTCTGCGATGTGTGTGTTTATCTCTCTGTAGAGTTTCCAGTCTCTCTCTGCTCATTGTGGACATGATGAGTTACCCAGCATGACTGTCTATGCCTTCTACTTCTTAGAGGATATGAGGAAATCTGTCAATGAAATGAAGAAGACACTAGAAAAATGCCTCAGTGAAAAGACAGTCAATATACCAGAGAAAGGTCAGAGAGATTTTTTTTTCTATAAAACATGTTATTGAAATCATACTTCATATGATAAGATAAGACATGGGATGTGAGAATGGGGAGGAAGAAGGAGAGAATGAGGGGCTGAAGGAGGGAGAGAGAGACAGAGAGAGAGAGAAAGAGAGAGAGAGGAGAAAAGGTAACTTCAGGTGGGGAAGAAAGCAATGGTAAGGTTATTAAGAAATTTAAAATATATGTTATTTGCTGAACAGTATATCCTTTCATAAAGAAAAATCTTTGAAGTGGAAAAGAGATTAGAGGAGTTCCTCAATGAGGCAGTGAAGATATTAGAAAATGTTGGAAAAATGTGTCAGAAAATACAGCGAATGTAGAAAGCCCCTCACCCCAAGATGCTTTATTAGCTGTCAGCACAGCTAGAGGGAGTGAGGGAAAGGGAGAGAAAGACTTCAGGTGTGAAAAAATCTAAAGTTATTAACAAATACACGCAACCCCCCCCCCCCCCCCCAACAAATTATTTTTTTCCTTAATCACCATCAGACATGACATTTACACTGGCAATGTTTCACTGAATTAATCATTTCAATATCATTTCCAGACTTCAATACTTTTTCAACACTCATAATAACATAACGTAACAAAACAGAAACAAAACCCTCTCTTCCATACATTTAACAAAGTTTATGTAATTTATGATCAAAGATGTTGCTATATTCTATACTCACATTTCATTTCTTGTTACCTTCTGTCCATAGTTAATAACCAGCTTTCCCTACCTGTTCAGCCTAAGACCAGACAGCAATTCTTACAATGTGAGTGTATTGATATAACACACACACACACACACACACACACATGCTACATCATGTATATCCATGTGTAGTTAAATGCCATATTTTGTATGGATGCTGTTATGCTGAATGATTGTGGACAGTCAGTTTATTAAAACACACATGTGAGTTTATCCTGTCAAGCACATCACAGGGCTCTGGGACAATGAGAGCTTAATAGAAAAGTAGTATCATTTTTAAAAAATAACTACTAGGGCTGAACGATTAGGGGAAAATATCTAATTGTGATTTTTCTGATAGATATTGCGGTTTCGATTTGATTTGTGATATAATTTTTTAAAGTCAGGCTTCAGTTCAGTATTCACTGTGTAATAGATTTAAAACATGTGATGGAGCATTACCACATGAGATACTATCAAAATAATAACTGCTCTATATTCTAATGCAAAGATAATAACTTAAAGATATGGAATTGCTTCAAACATGTATTTATTACATTTTTATAATTGGCATAGAGTGTAGAACAATGAACAGGTAAGGGATAATGAATAGTCCGCCGGTCATTGTGGAAAACTAAATCCCGACAGGCCGAACAGAAGCCCGCTTATTATACGGTTACTTGTCAACACGATAAAAGAAACTTCACACAGTGTTTCATTCTAATGATTTCATTGCCGTTTCGTGGCTTCGGCTGAGAAAAATAGTCCCTCTAGCAAACAGAACTTTTAAAGTGTTGCATAGCAACATGTCAGACTACCTGCAGACAGGCTGTTTCCTCTACGATAAGTGAACGGACTACTTGCGGAATGATATGAAGATGTGAATCAGAAGCACAAAAGCCGTTGCCATGGGCAGCGGCCATTAGTTTTTTTCAGCTCTCATTAGCTGTTTCTCAATATACGTTCTTCTCTGTACTTGCGTTCTCGTGGACTTGTGAAACATTATCAGTCATGGCCGAAGCACTGTTCCATTTCAAAGTTCACATCTACCCAAGAACAGATCAAATACCCGGATGTGTTCTCGAGTCGTTGGTTTTATCAAGGACGCATCAAGAGGTGACCTGTGTGGACTTGGGGAGTCAAGTTTCCCAGAATGCATTTCACCCAGATTTCACAACATAACGACAGTGGCGGCAGACGAGCTGATACATAACTGTAATTTTCTTATTATGACTGTTGTTCTGTCACCAAATGTAGTTTTTACGATTTTTCAGGCGAGACATTAATTTTTCAGAATTCGAATATGGGTCGATAGTGCCTCCTTGAAAGTCCTAAATGTTCGGAGATGGGACATCTACTAGCCGACCGAGCTAGCCAGCTCCAGAGCCTCTAGCCAACAAGAACGCTGCTGTTTCAAATGCACTTGGGAGTCTGGATGCAGTATGCTCAGAGTTGAACTTACGAGTCCGAACTCCCAAGAATGGCAGTTGGGATGGCCCATTCAGTTCAGTGGAACTTTCTGCAGCATTCTGAGGAATCGTCAGTGAGACGCGCTCCATAGGATATCCTAAATCGCAGCCTTTGCGATTTGCTAATCGCATTGTTTCAAATCGCAATTTTGATCTCAAATCCATTAATCGTTCAGTCCTATTAACTACAATATTACTAACAGTCATGCCTCACATATATGCATAAATAAACACAGATATGTGCAATGGATGTGAGTTTGGGAGTGTTTGATGAGTCACAATTAGGTAAATGTGATTTGTTTTAAAATCACAAATAAGCCTAAAATACTTTGAAGGTAATACAGCAAGTGTAATTTCAGAACTTTTTAGATCTGAGTGACTTTTTTTATTATCATTATTATTAATATTATTATTATTATTATTATTATTATTATTATTATTATCTCCCATGCCAGATTCCTGTCAGCTCACACTGGATCCCAGCACAGCAAATAGAAAGCTCTGTTTGTCTGAAGGGAACAGAAAGGTGACAATGACTACGAAAGCTCAGTCAGAGCCGGACCATCCAGACAGATTTGATTGGTGGTTACAAGTTCTCTGTAGAGAGAGTTTGTGTGGGCGCTGTTACTGGGAGGTTGAGTGGAGTGGGCGGGTCTCTATAGCAGTCTCATATAAAAGCATCAGTAGGAAAGGAGGAGGTAAAGAGTGTGGGTTTGGACTCAATAATCAGTCCTGGAGATTAAACTGTTCTCACACTCATTACTCCTTCATGCACGACAACAATGAGACAAAAATCCCAACATTCGGCAGCCATTCCAGAATAGGAGTGTATCTGGATCATAGGGCGGGAATTCTGACCTTCTACAGGGTCTCTGACACAATGACTCTCCTCCACAGATTCCAGACCACATTCACTCAGCCCCTCTATGCTGGATTCTGGGTTTATGGATCTGTTCAGATTAACAACCAACTCTAAGATAACTCTCAATGACTGACATAGGAGTATGCAACCAAACAAGCACAAGGACAAACGAAAAGAGACAGATTAAAGAGTCGTGCCAGGTGAAATGCTTTGCTTTTTATTCCATTTATTTACATATTTGAAATGAAGTTTGGTAAAGCGGCTGGTAGAACAGGGCCCAGTGTTTGTCTACGTTCCTCAGGCCTCTGTCAGGGCAGTGTTTTAGTGTTTAACTGACAGAGAGATGATCAAGACTTACACATGACTGGAGTTAGTCACACACACACTAATGTTTGGGCCTGTGAAATTAACACGTATGAATGTGGATGTGAATTATCATAATGAGATGAATTGTGATTGGATATTTTGTAAGGGTCGGAGGCTCTGTTATAACAGATGGCATCCTCAATCAGTCAATAAAATTATTTTACAGTGACTATCAAACATGGGTGAATTTTACTGTGAATTGTAAAAAATAAGTAGAAAAAAACTGCATTCTATGTTCTGAATTGTCACATTTCCAACATTTTGTGCACATGTGAGAGAGACAAACATGAGTGACTTTAGTGCTGATTTGGGGTTTAGGGTTCTGTAAAGCTCTTTTGTGACCTATTGTAAAAGTGGTATAAAATAAAATATAATGAGATAAGATTCTCTCTGGAGTGAGACTGTTAAAGGCAGTGTTACTCTGTATGTGTGGATTCTCATTCTAAAGACTCTTTTGTCAGTTATATCATAGAGACAACACAGTGATGAAACTCAACACCTCCGTACACTTTCATCCCACCACACACACACACACACACACACACACACACACAAACATAACAACTTTTCCTCATTCTTACACACACATAAAAATTCACTTTAATGGCACTCAAGACA
>NC_044495.1:58210404-58237904 GCF_902362185.1 Chanos chanos | reverse complement strand
AAAGAATATCACCTGTGCTCTAGATGTTTCAGCCCTGGGGGTGGAAATGACCTTGGCTGCCCTCTGCCAAATGACATCAGACTCTATAGAGAGTAACTGTGTCTGCTTCCTGTCCCTAGACGCCTCACTTCCTGTGAGGCCTGGCTTTCACGCCATTGTCCCGACCAGCTCATCAGTGACTTAACAGGACTTTTATAACAGGGCAACGCAAACATCACACACTGCAATCAGGATGCAATCAGGAGAGAACGCTAGGCCAAAGACGGCTATTACATTTTCCAGTGTTTTTGAACGCTATACACCAGGATTACCCGAATCCAGTCCTGAAGGGCCACAGTCTACTGGCTCTCATGTCTAGCCACCACTGCTGTCTCTCAAGAGAACAAACACATATAACTTTGGTATAAAAAAAATTCTCTAAAAAAGCCTCTAGTTAAGGTCTGAAATCCAAAAAGCAGCTGGACTTCTTGGTCTCCAGGACTGAACTTAAGGAATTCTGTCATACACAAACACACTCAAACTTCAACTACCTAATGTGAGTCTTGCCAGTGTGTGTGTGTGTCTCTGTGTGATCATATGTGTGTGTGTGTGTGTGTGTGTGTGTGTGTATCTCTGTGTGATCATATGTGTGTGTGTGTGTGTGTGTGTGTGTGTGTATCTCTGTGTGACCATATGTGTGTGTGTGTGTGTGTGTGTATCTCTGTGTGATCATATGTGTGTGTGTATGTGTGTGTGTGTGTGTGTGTGTGTGTGTGTGTGTGTGTATCTCTGTGTGATCATATGTGTGTGTGTGTGTGTGTGTGTGTATCCCCGTGTGATCATATGTGTGAGTGTGTGTGTGTGTGTGTGTCTCTGTGTGATCATATGTGTGTGTGTGAGTGTGTGTGTGTGTGTGTGTGTATCTCTGTGTGATCATGTGTGTGTGTGTGTGTGTGTGTGTGTGTGTGTGTATCTCTGTGTGATCATATGTGTGTATGTGTGTGTGTGTGTGTGTGTGTGTGTGGTCTTTACCTTATGAAGTAGCAGCAGAAGATGAGGCTGAGGATGAAGACGAAGATGCCCGTGCCGAAGATGACCATGTAAATGTTCAGGGGAAGATCCTGGAACGTGACGGGCGGCATGGTGCAGGTTTTGTTGGAGTAGATTAATCCCAAACCGCAGAAGCACCCTATTCCCCATACATCAAAAACAACATTCATTAACACCTCAATAATCTCTCCATGGTCATGTTTACAGCATTCAACATTTCTGAGAATTCTTCCCTCCTGCTATAAAATCCAACAGCTTTCCATTAGGGGCTCCCAGTTTCAACCTTTCAGTCTTTGGAAAGTGACCGGTGAAAAAGAATTAATCTTGATGGTACAGGTCAGGGGCTCAAGCCCCCCGTTTCCGCCATTCAAACCCTGACATGCGGATACTGCTTAAGCCTGGACACCCGATTCCACAGCTGAGCTGAGCCAAGCTGAATAGTGCTGGCTGGCTCATTGGACTGTCCTTCCTGCGTGGTTAAACTTGCTAACAATGGGTCTGTGAATGTGGTACTGGAGGAACAAACTGAAAACCAATGACAAACATGGGGAGAGGAATGTCACAGAGCGCAGCTGTGTCCGCTGACCCCTCACACACACACACACACACACACACTCACACACATACACACCACACCCATACACACACGCACACACCACACCCATACACACACGCACACACCACACACACACCACACCCATTCACACACGCACACACCACACACACACACACACACACACGCACGCACGCACACCACACACACCACACACACACACACACACACACACACCACACGCACACCACACACACACACACACACCCATACTGACGCGCGCACACACACACACACAAATTGAGAATAGGGATAACTGTGAAAAGACCGGTCTGCACTAATGGATTATTTCCGATCATAGTACATGGCTTTGTTGGTATCAAATAAATTTGACTTGTAACTAAGCGACCAGTAACGGTGACAGATACAGATCTGTATCTCTACATGAGGAAAGAAAGATCTCCATCAGGAGACGTCATGAGATGTGGGTCACTTCATTTCACGAGAAAAAATTCATTCTGTTACACAAGGCCCCCTCCATAAAGCGAGTCTAAAAGATTATCTTTTATTCATAGCAGAAAAGAAAGTAATCTGCTGAAACTATAAAAAAAGTATGTTTTTCATCAAGAGCTGAAAAACTGCCAAGCAAGTCATGGTTGCACAGGGTTAGTCAATACAGCAGCTGGATGTTTTGGGTTTTGGGGGGGGGGGGGAGGGGGGGGGGGGTTCTTTTTGTTTTTTCCATGTATGCAATGACCTGTCGGGGCACTAGGACATACTTAAATAGATCTATTAAATGACTCCAAAGTGCATATTTGTGAATAATTCACAACCCTGAAAAAAAAAAGTGATTCAAACTGATCTGGAGTCATTTGGCCAAGCAATGAACTCTCACATTCCCTCAGCCTCCAAAAGTCCGATAAACTCCTGTTTCCCTGGGAGAATTCGCTAGGTCTGGTTTTCGCCGGCGTGTAACGAAAACAGGCCAATCAGAATCCTTTTGATTGTGAGGAGTCTTAATAAGCCCCGCCCACTCCACGCTGTGAGCGTTCTCTGTTTCAGTGACGGATGTGTAACCAAACTTCAGACAAGGCATCAGGGAACGGAACTCAAGGTTCCCCCAGGGGCTTCCTTCAAGTGTGTTACTCAAGGCAGCTGTGGACGAATGAATTAGGTTTCAGGAGGTTTTAAGGTGCCCTTGGGACCGGGCTCAGTTCCAGCAATGCTGTTGATTCTAACGTCTTTCTTTCAGAGGTTGCTGACATTGTGTCTGTATTTAACCTCGAGTTACTCCAAAAAGTTACTCCAACATGACAACTCAGCCCATGTCTTCCCTACTCCTCACAGCGGACTTGAAACCACAGCAAGTGTTACAAATGGCCCAAAGGTGGTTAAATAAAGCATTGAAAACAAAACAAAACAAAAAAAATTCTTCTCCACACAGAATTGGAGGCTATTGTATTCTGGTGACATTGTACCACAGAGACCTCTCTCCATGCCCTACCAAATGCTCATGGCATTTAAAGATTTGTCATGATTGTTTTCAATCATTTTGTTTTTCTCTCCTTTATAAAAAAGCACTTCAACCCCTCATCTACGGAAGCCAGAGAGGTGTACACACAATGACAGTTTCAGAGCTATGTTACGCAAAAGGACGACACAAAGAAAACACTTTCAGGACACAGCCACGCTGCACTTATCTTTTTGAAACGCTAAAAACTCAACGTCAAAAAAACACTCTAGAAAAACTTCACAGAAAAGGAAAGAAAGAACATCCACACACACACACAAAAAAAAAAGGTTTAAAAAGGAGATTATAAAAGAAAGTTCGGACAGAGTTGTAAGACGGTGGTCCTTTACTTTCCCTCACAATAATCAGTCAAGCCATAAAATATCTGCTCTCCTGGACCCCTGTCACCTCAGCTCGCTTCCAATCAACCTTTTCTCCTCCTCTGATGTACTTCTCCATCCACACATCCTTCACCTCACCTCACTTACTTAAAGACCACTTTCAACCAGAGTCTCTTAAGTCTCGCACTGGTGTCCCAGTCCAAATATGCTAGCTATAATTCTGAACCTATATATATATATATATATATATATATATATTATCTTACTTTCATGCTATTTTAGCACTCTCAGGCTTTGGTCTAATAAGATATCTTACTCATTCCTGTAGTCCACTTCACACTGGCATATTCTTTATTCAATATAAACCATGTCTTGTGTGCTGGCAGACCAAATTCCTAAACCTCAAATGAACTCCCTTCTACACTAGAAATCACCACTGTGTTACAGGATTATGGAGGATGCATGGATATTCCGAGAGTAAAGAGTAATTCTAAAAAGATTTGTGGTATACTCACTTGGATATGCTCCAGGCAGTATCTCCTACTGTGAGTTCATTGTGAAAAGAAGAACTGACCCAGTTAATTATACAATCTGACACTGGCAAATTTCCTTGTAAATTTCAGTCCTCCCACACACACACACACACACACAGAATCTCAAAGAGACACACACATGCGCACACTCACTCAGACACACACACACACACAAACACACACACACACACACACACACACAGAATCTAAAAGAGACATACACATGCACACACTCAGACACACACACACACACACACACACACACATCATGAACCTCAGAGCTGATATTAACACTGAAGTCAAGTGATTGAGAGACTGGTAATGTTTGAGCCCAGAGAAATAATCAAAGGAGCTGGACTTGGACACTTCACGCGGCCACTTTAAAAATGCACCCTACAAAATCAGGTTCCTCAATGTTTCCAGCAAACAGACAACCCAGAAAACACCTACCACCTGAAGTGCATAATAATATGCAAACTGATGTTTTTATTCAAATCTGTTTCCTCGTCGCTTTAATATCTCACTGTTCAGGGATTTAAAATGGTTTTGCACCAGTTGGAATAATGTACACACACACACCCACACACACACACACACACACACACACACACAGCCCTAAAAATGTAGCCTCTGTCCTTTGGCTGTGTTTATTATACATTAACCATTGACTCAGCCAGTCTTCTCTGTACCTGGGTTTTAATTAAAACAGCCTCTTTTCTCTGAACTCACAACAGATGGTCTGACAGCATCATTCACCCTGATCTGAACTTCCGTTCTTATCAACAACATATTTGAGTCACTGAAAGGAGAGGGCAGATTAAAAACCAATTCTACACACATCTATGTTTCCTTTGTTCAGTGATCCAAACAAAAGGTAGAGTTTGGTTTGTTGATTCACATGGAAAAAAATTCCTTTTCTTTCTTTCTTTCTTCCTTTTTTTTTTTTTTTTTACAGATGTAGCAATCTGCTGTCCTTGTATTAGCCATACAAAGAGAAGACCCCTCTGAGATTTGAGAGAGAGAGAGAGAAAGAGGGAGAGAGAGGGAGACAATCAGACAACCCAGATCCAAAGGAATGAGGAGAGATAGGAATAGTACAAAATCTTGAAATTTTTGAGACTATAAGCTTGTTTCATAGGTAACTTATTCATGTTATATCTCCCCCAGGGGAAATTAATGAAGCATTACCGTTTTATAACCTGCCAAGCTCTCAGACAACACTTCAGTATAATACACTGAAGAGGAATTGATTTCTATGTACTCAACAAGACTTCCTCAGTAATAGAGAGCCCAAAGCGTGTCTCAGTTCTCCAATCAGCATATCATATGAGATATATTGGAATCAGAGCACAAAGAACAGGATCGTAGCTGCGTTCACATTGTATACTTCAATGAATCTGAATTAAGGAGAGTTCCTCTCCGGAAAGTAATTTTCTGTCACTCGTATCTGTGTCTGAACAGGATTACGATTTCATCACGACCACTTAAATCAGGACAGAGAGAGAGAAGACGAGGGTGATGAAACAGTTTCAGGTAATGACAGTTTTGTCGTGTAAAGCACACACACAGAGAGAGACCGACTCACTTACTAATCACAGAGACAGAGAAAGATAGAGAGTGAGAGAGAGAGAGAGAGACAGAGACAGAGAGAGAGACAAAGAGGAGGGGAGAAACACTGAGAAAAAAAGATGTGGACCATCACAGAGAGAAAAAAATAAACGAGTTCAAGCATGTAAGACCGAAAGAAAAAAGTAAAAGGGGGGGGAAAAAAAAGACTGGCCCTAGACTCGAGGAGCCTGACACAGACACGCAGACACGACGTCATACGTGACGAAATAGGAAGTATGAAATCTTTCACAACTGAACTCGTTGTAGCTATCTAGGCTCTCATAGGTATCTAGCAGACAAAATTTAAAAAAAACAACAACAAAAAAAAACAAACAAAAAAACCCTAAATATGCACACATGCCTGCAGGTCAGCTTCATCAGGTGACAAAATGATAAGCTAAGACACTCCAAAAAAACTGACTCGAGAGCTTCATTTTTGTACCGTGGCACACGTCAGTCTCACTGACCTATATTATACGGCACACCATTGTGTTACCATGACGACACGGTGTGCAGAAAGAAAGAAAGAGAGAGAGAGAGAGAGAGAGGGAAAGACGGGCACTCCTTATTCTTTGTGCAGCTCTTGTTCTCCATTAAAGATAGGTTAAGCCTTTCCAGCCCTTAAAGAACTATCTTTGACAGCTCTCCATAAGCGAGGCCTGGGGAACACGGTGCGACAGTGGTGGGTCACCTGACCGTGCATCATCTTCACCACATTAGCTCCAACTGTTATTCAAATCGGTCATTCAAAACGGATTGGGGGGGGGGGGGGGGGGGGGGTTATCTGCCCTAAATATTTTATCACAATAAAATCTGCTGATCCATCCTGCCACCACCACCACCCCCCCCCCCCCCCCCCCCCCCCTTCAGAATGTTCTGAAAAGGTATGACACGACTTATCAGATGTGTTCTCTTGCGATATGAAGGCAGTACATCATGGGTGTGAAAAATGCGGCCAGCAGCTGACGGGCAACACAGTGACTAAGCAACCACAACTGACGTTACAAAATACAACTGAGAGAGTTGTTATATGCATTTTATGTGAAATGACATTAGCTGAAACAAATTTGCTGAGGAAGAAACAAATTAGTATCTTGAGAGAGTGCAAGAGGTCGTTTAGTTTCTTAATCGTCTTCAAACCCAAAAAAAAAAAAAAAGAAAAAAGAAAACAGAAAAAGAAAGAATTTCAGAGTTTACAGGTTGGATTTGTAGTAAAACTCACATTTTGCACAAGCAGCTAAACGCTCTAGATTTGAAAAAACAGAGATCAGGAATCTGGAGTCAAGGACAGGAAGTTGCAAATGGATTAAGAATGGATAAATCTATCTCTCAGGTGGCTTCAAGAGGGTTTGTACAAAACTGTATCCTATGTCCTCCCAAAACAGGCCACGAATTAAAATGTGTGCTGGAACTCCTTTTCAGAACGTTTCATCAAATATTCAAAAAAAAAGAAAGAAAAAAGCCTCCAAAGAATTGATTGCTTTCATCCAACGACAAAATTAAATGACCTATAAAGGCTATTCAAGGCGACAAAACCAAATCATGAGTCATTCCTCTGGTGTGTTATCAAAATAAAAACGTATTGAGTGTTTGTGTACTTGTTAAACTAAATGTCAGAGCAGTGGTCAAGACATAAGGTAAAAAAAAAATCAATTGCAATCGATCACTATTATAGTGCAGTGACTCTTTATCTGCACAGAATTCATATAAATATATCTCGATGGATCGTTTCTGGGCAGAATTTTGGGCATCTTGATACGTTTGGGCATCTTGATACGTGAACATCTAGCCAAAGAACTACTACATATAACGTTTTAACCGCTAACTAGTCTGCAGTCGTTTAAAGTGAGCTATAAAGCGTAAGGGTGGAACTTGGTGTGAAAGGTATCGAGGAAAAGCGTTGTGAATCCCACAACGTGATACATAAATCCATAGCAAACAAACTAGGACGACGGAAGGAGCAGAATTCTGGCCGGATAACAGACCCTTTGTCAATGACAACCACATTTGCGCCGCATATGTGAATGACTGCACGGGGGCATTACAGACTACGGTTATCAATGACAGGTCATAAACAGTGCATATAAACTGTCGTGTCAAAATTTTAATCACATCGTGATCATCATTTCAAGTTCAACGGCGTCAAATTAGTTTTAAGCGTCAAGTTTATTCAATTCACACGTCCTGGCCCTGTTACTGTGGCCACCCCGGAGTCCCGAGATGGTAATTACAATACGGTTGATGAAAATCTCATAAAACATAACCGTTATTAAGCGTTATGCACACGCTGTTCCTAATATGATTTCTTGACATCTGTGTAAACAACGTTAAGCTTACCGTTACACCACTGGAAAGGGTGCATCAATAGCGCAGCTTTTCTCCTTGGTAAGAAATAGTCCGTGTTTATAAACAAAGAGTCGCTGCCCTTTGTCCGTGCGTCTTCTCTTAAAAACGATTTAATGGCGCGATCGATCGCATCTGGACAGCTTTAAAAGGCTTGTTACGATGACCGACAACCATACGTGAAGTAATCGTAAAACTCAAAAACATGTGTTAATTACGATAAAGTTGTGACCATTGACATCACTCTAAACTATTACTGACATTTACGACGGTTCATATTCGAACTAATTCGATACAAAATCCCGTGCGATTTTTCCCCAAATCATCGTTTCCAACTGACTTGACATCGTTCGGCAAGAACATCCGTATGCATCTGATATGACAAATACGATCAAACAACAATGCTGGCATCCATTGAAAATGGACTTGGACCTCACTAAGTGTAAGCGCCCGCCTCCGCAGAAGTGAGTGACATTGAACTTGACCAATCTGCGCCACCGCGCAACTCGGGTCAACTCCTTCTCAAAGCTCTCTTCATAAGATTTTCATATGATGTTGGTTTTGTTAGTATAAATTGATCACTTAATCTCTCAGTTGATATTAAAGAACCGCTCGCATAACGAGTAGGGTAACTGCGTTTCATTAAACCACAGAGATAGACTGGCGGCCTAAAAACACACACGGATTTTTTTTTTAAATGCACTAAAAGAGACCAAAAAAATCCTGGTAATCATGGGCTGCTTATTACAATGTGAGTTGTAGGACGCGGCAGCTGGAAGACTTTGTACTATCTCTCCCGAGAAACGGTGAAAAGTTGGGAACTGACTTGAATCCGTGATTCATAACAACTGACAAGCCTGTTACATACATACACAGCTAAAAAGGAATTAAAACCATTAAAACTGTTATAAACTCTTTGTAAATAGCTCCATCATCACTTATAGAGTATAATGGTACAAAGTCAGCTTCATGCTTCATATGAGGATGGGGGGGGGGGGGTTAAAATGATACGAGAAGACAATGAGAAGACGTTTGAAAAGACAATTCGGCTACTGAATACTGCCCTCCTCTGTCTTTTCCCAGACAAACACATTTACTTACATACACATGTATTCACACATATTCTCTCTCTCTCTCTCACACACACACGCACACAGAGGTGCACACACACTTTGTTAACGCTGTCTTTATTGTCTGGTTTTGTCTGTCTGGTTTTATACATTGAGGATATGGTGGGGAGGAGCATGTTCTTATGATGTAAAATGGTGGAGAGCACTAAAAAAATTTATATATATATATAAATTACAATTTCAGTCACTTTAAAACTATTCAGTCTTATGCCTGTGCTTGTAAAATGCTCTGCAACAGTTCTGTATTTTTACAGTTACAAAGCATTTGCTGATAAAAGCTCATTTTGAATGATCAGAGGTTTAAAAATGACACTGAACATAAAATCCAGTGTCAACCAATCACATATCAGAGTTTTTCAGTTTTCTGTTCTGTCTTTCCCATTAACACGATCTTCCTTTTACAGAAGAACAATATCAAGTACAGAGCTTAAAAACAGTTTGTCCAGACTTGTTCTGTTTGAGAGCGTGTCTGTCTACGGAGTGTGTCAGAAAAAGTAGGACAGTTCATAAGCGGTGATGTTTCCCACATAAACAGGACTATAGTTGTAAATAAGTGCCTTTATTTCTTCCTCTGGCTGGCTGAAGCGGTGGAGACTTCTTCTGGCTAAGGAGAGAGAGAGAGAGTGATTTCTCAGCAGCTAAAAAAGAAATAATTAAAAATTCCACAAGCACTTTTCATGTGTGGAAATACACTGAATATGTTGTGTTGCTGTATTCGATTCGTTTGAATGATAGTTTACAGCTCTGACAATGACACAGTTGGGTCAGAACGTTCTCCTGACTCATGTGTGAATAATATTGGTAGGGATCGTAGACAGTGTGTGGATTTTACTCTCTTCTCAGAGTTTATCTCAACCCAGAACCTGGGACGTGGACCTGGACCTGAACCTGAACCTGGACCTGGACCCAGACCTGGAACTGGAACTAAGGACAAGTTGTTTTGCTTGTGTGTTGGTTTTGTTGTTTTTTTTTGTTGATTCTACGGGTGATGTGCACATGTCTTTCTCATACAGAAACTTGTGTTTTTGCATTTAGCAGAAATATTGTTTTCCGTTTGTTTGTTTCTTTTATTCTGCAAATACATGCGGTTACCTTCATTGACAAAGAATTCAGCCAGCAGGGAGGAAACACGGACCGCGTTCTTAGAATGGGGGAACTGATAATTTGGGTCCCACTGAAATCGGTTCACCTCGGGGTGCCACTGGACTCCGTAAAAAGGATATTTTTTCCCTACAAATCCAAAGAGTGTTTCAGAAAGACCATGAATAGCTCGCCACTGCCTGTCATTGCATTAACAGTAATGTCTGTATTTTCAGGTAAACAAAAACAACAACTGTAAGTAAACTGTGTAAAAAAAAAAAGATCATTCTTATTGGATATATATTGTCTTTAAAGTCATTACCTTCCATGGTAGAAACAAATTTAGATCCGTTTTCTGCTATGTTTGTTGACAGTATGGAGAAGAAATCATTCAACTTCTGGTTATTTAAGAAAGCCTAAAAACAAAAAGAAATATTCTCTCATGTAATTCCAGCCACATTCCTTCACGTTAATTCCAGACACTCTTTCTTTAGTCATGTTTTATATTCATTTCTAAATAAAATCATCAAAAATAAGTAATTATGGTAATTGCCTAAAACATCACATCTGAAAATATGTGTGTCTCACTACTGAATTATACAAAAGATGAAAACGTGTGATTCCTCATATAATCAGCATGATTGGAAACCTTTTTTTTTTTTTTGCTTTTTTTTCCCCACTAATACACACCTCAGCAGTCACACCATAATGGTGAAAATTCCCTGTCAGAGGTTCTGTAGCCAGAGCCTTCAGAACCTTGTCCGGAAAACTCTTAAACATGCGGCTCAAAAGAGGATCTAGAGGAAGCACGAGGACAAAGATCAAACTTCACGCTCACTGAAAAGTTCGTCTGAAAAGCCATGAAGGTAGAATTTACTTGTCCAGATGTTAAGTTAAGAGTTTAAGTTAGTTAACATAGGTGTCACATAGTTAGGGGCAATAACAAACCATAACTGAGATGAGGTTTAAGGACTTTAAGAAGGTTTTGATTCATTTTGAGTTTGGGGTTTGGGAAACATGTAAAAGAATGAGGTCAAGGGTAAGTCACTACCTTCGGTGAATGTTAGGGGCAAAGACACATTTTCGGCAGTCGCACGAGTCAGCAGGTTTTCTCCCGCCACTAGTACAGTCAGCAGCTGGAGACCCAAACACGTACCCCATATCGGGAAATAGTCCCCATTGTCATTAGCCTGAGACAGGCAAAAGAGATTAAAAAAAAAAACAGATAAAAATATCACTAAGTGTTATTGAGTCACTAACATGAACACATACACACACGCACACGCATGCGCGCACACATACACGTAAACCTACGCACATACACACATAGGGACCTACACATTTAAGCACACGTACACACACACACACACACCCTTAAACATACATACACCCAAGCAAAGGAGAAATGTTCAGTCGTATACCTTCAGGGCAAGTTTGAAGTAAATTTCTGCAGTATGAGCAAAATCTGATGTCTCCAGGTCCACTGCACCTCCAATAAGAAGCAGGCTGTTTAAGAGACAAGTAAGATGGTATTACCATTCACTCATACAGTGACATGTGACCTGATCTACCATGTGTGTCTTCATATAAACACAGGCCCAGCTGACAGCATGCGGACAACATTTCACATGACAACACGGAAATTTTCAAAACCATCACAGGGTGAATCACCGCAGAGGAATGTGTGTGTGTGTGTGTGTGTGTGTGTGTGTGAGAGAGAGAGAGAGAGAGGGAGGGAGAGAGAGAGAGAGAGAGAGAGAGAAAGTTAATGTTAACATTTTTTCTGTCATCAGGTCAGAACTTGACTGTGAGCTTTTGATGGTCTCTTGAAACTTTCTTCAAATGAGTAGAGAAATCAGGAATGATACACATCTAGACAAACACACGTTACATTCCCTGTTAGTGTCACACCTGCAGTTCCTCAATTTACACACATGAAACAATAGAGTCAAAACATGTGACAGAAAGTGACAAAGGTCACAGCCTGGATTATGAGTAAAAATTCAGGCGGATCTGAATACAGTCAGGAATCTCTTCACTGTGGGCTGAGTACACACTATATCACATGATATAGGTCGCACTCTATATAGCCACTGCTATTGTATGTATCATAGTCTGGTATTTGCATTGTCGCCATGTCAACCGGTGACGCCATAGACTTGTCACGTTACCGCTATGTCAAACATTTAGCTATCATATATTAGTCACTAAAAAAAGATTGTCTTTGAAAAATTTAGTTTATTCCCAAATACTGACACATGTCAGAAGAAACCTTAAAAAAATCAATATGTTTTCTTTAACAAATAAGAAGTAGACAAACAATAAGATAAAGTTAATGACAACGTGGATGAAAACTCCTCTCAGTTGCATTATCATAAATGTCCTGTTGATTACATGCTTCTGAACCATGAAGTGAGGGAAAACCTACCCGTTGATTGATTTGAAGATTTTCTCATGTTCAGCAAAGCTTTGATTTAATCTGTTGGGAGCAGAAAAGTACACACATTATACATTTTGAAACTGCAATATTTAGAGATGATTTCGAGCGTGTAATTGCCCTCATTCATTGCCCACAATCTACATTCAGCATCACAAGTGCTTGCCTAAATAAGGAAACCGGTGCATAATTGTTCTGAATCAAATCCGTCTTTGAGTCCTTAAAATACAGTTTCATTCAAATACGTAATTTTTAAATTTCATTGAACACGGCGTATCCGGTGATTGAAACTAATTTGTTTAATTGATCGAAGATGTAACTTACTTTACTGGCATCACCCTAGCCCCGCCTGACTCGACGTACTGTACGTAAGATGCAGGGATATATGTCTTTCCAAATTTCTTCATAACATCATCCGAAATCTCCTGAGTTAAAATACCTAGAAGAATACATCCAAGATGCAAGAACAAGATATTCTCAATGATTCACTGTTGCAGAAAGGTTTAGTTTCTATCGACTACTCGCAGAGCAAGTAGCCACTAAAAAAATCTGTTAAATAAATATTTACCGATGATTGGTCTGTTGTTCTCTTGTGCGTCAGCTTGGAGACGTGTTGGTAAAAGAGCGCTGCACACTCCAGTAATAACGCAGGAAAACAGCAGTGTGTTGAGCGCGAGCATGCCGCTCTTCATGTTGAAACCCCTGTATGCAATGTGTACCGTAATCGTACATGCAAGAAATAAGTTTGTCGGGTTTCGTGTGAGCTGTAATCGTATAACTGCAGAGGAAGTTATCAAAGGGGAGGAGTTTGGACTTTTCAGAGGAAGGAAAAGTGCTTCACATAGTTGCCGCAAATATATGTACGGTAGTTATGGAATACCCAAAGTGGGTTGCGCTTCCGTGAGACACTGGCGTCTCGCCCACCCGAACTGCGGTCATTATTTTGTTCCCGAATGGCTGGGATCACCTCAGCTTCTCAACCATTTCGTGCTTGTACGAATACGAAACAGGCTACTTTATTAATCCCGAGGGAAACTGTGTCTCTGCATATATTGTTTTGATTTTAACTCTTATAAAGGAAAAGGAAAAGCGAAGAAGAAGAAAAAACATGTGAATAATATAATAACTTAATTTATGTTTTGCCTTTTAGGTGTATTATTAGTTGTAGTCTATTATAGCCACTTCAATAAGTGTAGTGGCATCACCGATTACATGCGCTGTTTTATTCTGCCGCTAGATGTCACCAAATTATTTCTATCTATCTTTCTATCTTGTATTCGAGCGCAAATTGAAGTCCAAATCGAAACATAAATGAACACGGTTGATGTGCCGAGGAGTTCTATTTAGGATTGTTCTAAAAGAGTCGAAATGAATGAACACGACCTGGTTCTCTGAGAAACTATTTGAAACTCGTGTTGGTGTTCTGCAAAAGTGAACTGCCATGTGAGAAATATCCAAACATTCTTAAATAAATTACATCACACAGCAGATCGCGATTCACGTCATAACCATTTTCACTGTTTCCAAATCTTGACGCACATAATAAAGATTCCACGAAGAAAAACGAACCCTCAAACAACATTTTGAATACATGGAATGAGCACGATTACACAAGTGAATCAAAAGTGATCAAAAGAACTTTGAACCTAGACTGTGGCAAATCAACAGAACACATGGATCATACTGAAGTGAATCAACATGTTCTTTGGGTGTATCTCTGAGCTGAAATGTTGCTTTTTTTTTGGTCAAGGCAAGTAAATGGCAACAAAGGTAAGGTAAGGTAAAGGTAAGAGAAGCCTATCAGGCAGGCCTAGTCCCAATTATTGTCACAAATGATCTTTTTCATATCATGCCATCCTTCAGCTATGTAAACCAGTGACAGCAGATTACAGAAATGTAAGGGCACCCAGAAAACGAAGAAAGATGTAACGATGCCGGTCAAAAGTTTGGTCATCCAGGGACTGTTCCAGAACGGCGACCGTCTCACCCGTTTGTGGAGGCAGAGGTAAAAACAGGCCAGCGTGGAGAATGGAACTACAAATCCCAATGTGGTTTGTCCCAACAGGACAAAGGCTTCCACTAACACACTGCGATAGTCCACCGTACACCTCTGATATGGGTCGTTCTTCACCGTCCTCACGGAAATGGAAGGGGAAGCAATGCAGCACTCTAACGCCAAAACCCCACCTTGCATGGCCCATCGTCCTGATAGTCTGATACCCTTTTCCACTGCCGCGGTGTCTGTGCCGGTGCCGATGCCTAATCGAGCACCGGGGCCGCGCTTTTCCACTGACAAAATACTGGTGCCGGTGCCGGTGTCGAAAAGCTGGCACCGGCACGGCACCACAGATACCCCTTTTCCACTGCCGCGGTGCCGGTGCCGGTGCCTAATCGAGCACCGGGGCCGCGCTTTTCCACTGACAAAATACTGGTGCCGGAGCCTAAAAGCTGGCACCGGCACGGCACCACAGAATTGTTGGTCCCAAAAGTTGGAACCGCTGACGTCAGATGCTATGCAAATAAGAACCACGCGAGAACCAATCAGTGCAGCGTTCGATGTGTTTGGTACGTGACGTTTCCTAGAGAGGCGGGAGTAACAAAAAACGTCTGACTGAGTAGCGGTAGGCTAAAGGATAGTATGAAGCATGAAAATATGTATATGATTAAAAGATGTATGAGCAACAATTTTTGTCTACATCAACACGGGCTGTTGTTTACATGTTACATGAACGTAGTCGGACCCAGAGTGGTAGAAAAAGACACTCTCTCTCTCTCTCTCGGCTCTGGCTGGTGCAAATAAACCACTGCAGACCTTCATTTAAACACTCGTTTTAACTTTTGAGCTAGGTGACAGACTTAATATTTTCATGAATTTTGCCCCCAGAGCGAAAAGTTATAGGGCAAAATTCGTGAGGGGTTTCGCTGTGTGGAAGCCTAGCGTAAAAGTAAATTTATAAAAAGCAAGCAGATGCGTTCTGTCCGACATTATTTTTCCCCATGGATTTTACCCAGAGTTTCGCTACGTAGCGTTCGGTTCCCAAACCTGTGGAAATGCGGGCCGGTTCTCAGAGGCACCAGGAGCAGAGACAGAAGGTCGCACACGGCCAGACTGAGCATTAGCGTCAGCGTGAAACTCTCTCGCTTAAACCCTCGTCCGATGGCCGCCACCACCGCGGTGGATACCCACCAGGGCGCAGAAACCCATGACCAGCGCGGGCACCACGCATTCTGTCTTTCAGTGATGCTTTACTGCCTTCGGCAACAAAGATGCCCTTGGTGTTGGCTGAAACTGTTTTGAATTTAATGCTTTTCAGTGGCTCTGTGACATTTATACAGCCGCTCATGGCAGATTATCACTACCTTATCGTGTCACCTGCCGATGCACGAGGGCCGGGGCAGCCGAAACCCCGCCGACGACCCACGTGCTTAACAGCAGGGCGAGGCGTACCGGATTCCCCAGCTTGGACCAGCGGTTCGGGTAGAGAACCTGAACGTACCGCTGCGCACTGAGGAGGGTCACGTTCATCACGCTGCTGTACAAACTCCAGTAGATCAGGTAGGACAGGAACTTACACAGACCCGGGCCGAGGATCCAGCCCCAGAGCAGAGCGCAGATCCAAACGGGCAGGGTCAGCAGGTCCGACACGGCCAAGCTCAGCATCAGCCGAAAGGTGAAGTTGTCTCCCTTGAGCCTCTGGATCAGCACGGCTAGAACCGTGACGTTGCCCGGTACGCCCAGGGCGAAGCACAACCCCAGGATCACGCTCGGGACCAAGACATCAGTGCTCCAGTCAGGGCCGTAAGTGCCGTTAGCCAGGGCAGAGGAGTTGTACTGCTGCATGTTTAATGCCATGGTGTTGGTGCCGTGTAGCAGTCCTTTGTCTACCAGTAGGAGAAGTACACGGTGGCTTATTTAAATACGGTGTGAGGAAAACAGTGGTGTGGGTTTTGATGTTTTCTTTTTGTTTTTTTCCGTCACTGTCGAAGGGATGACACAACAAAACACACATGTACAGAAACAGAAAGAAAGAATGAGTGCCTCATGTTAATTCCCTGACCGAAGCGGTTAATGGTCTCTCACCCCATCGCCCAGACAAGACAAAAACTTGCCTGTTGCTAGATGTAACCATGTCTGCAGACGTGTGGGAACGTTTAACTTCTTACCCTACACATGTTGATTTTTGAGGGTGATTCAAAAGAGCTTTGGTCTTTTTTCATTAATGTTTTTATGGAAGAATTCTACATGCCATTTGTGTACATGAGAAATGAGGAAATGTACTGTGAAAAGTTTATAAATGTCCTTATACTCAAAATTAAATACCAGGCACTATAAATAGGAATTGTTGTTTTTTGAAATAAGTCCTACATTTTTCTAAGATTAATCTTCAGTGGGTTTTTTTTTTTTTTAGTGCGTTCATGTGGTCTCGGAATACTGGAAAAATGAGTTCCAGACTGGGAAAATTCACATGAACGCCCCCTCAAATCCGAACAATAACTCGGAAAGTCGGCGAAAACTGTGGTACACGACTTGCCGAGTTGTTGACGTCATACACGCAGAAACATGGCTGACAAAAACTTTGTCGCGTCCGTCGTGTTGATTCCACATTCCGACATACGAAGCACACGAACACACCGGAGTCGGAAGAACGACTTCACAACTCGGAAAATGGGACCGTGAGTGCAGGGTACATGTATCTAAAGAACTATTCCAGAACACCCGACCATTCCAAGATCATGAATGGCCGTGTTTGCGTCGTGGGCGATCGAATCACAAGTTGACAGCGCTAAACAACCACCAAGTGTAAACGACCACCAAGAAGCCTTGTGATCGGATCACTCAAACCACTTGCCGAGGTGGTCTGGGACGCATTTGACCACATATCTTTTGAAGTGAAATCCGAACACAAGTGGTCAGCTGGACACCTTACGCATGATAGACACAGGTTTAAACGGCAATGTGTCTCGGATGTCCACTTGTGATCCGATCTTCCAAGACGCATTTTAAAACCAAGTGTCAACAGGGCCACTGTTTCCTCTTGTAATTAATGGGGTCAGTTTGAAAGAACGTCTAAGGTGCAGAGAGGTTTACTGTTGCAGAAAGGTTTAGTTTCAATCAACTGATGCGCGGTTGCTGCATTACTGGCTGCGCAGTAGCCACTAAAATCTGCTGGTCTGTTGTTCTCTTGCGCGTCAGCTTGGAGACGTGTTGGTAAAAGGGCGCTGCACATTCCGGTAACACCGCAGGAAAACAGCAGTTTGTTGAGCGCGAACATGCCGCTCTTCATGTTGAAACCCCTGTAATGTGTACCGTAATCGTACATGCAAGTAATAAGTTTGTCGTGTTTCGTGTGAACTGTAGTGGTATAACTGCAGAGGACGTTATCAAATGTGAGGTGAGGAGTTTGGACTTTTTAGAGGAAGGAAAAGTGCTTCATGTAGTTGCCGCAAATATATGTACGGTAGTTATGGAATATCCAGTGGGTTGCGCTTCCTTGAGACACTGGCGACTCGCCCACCAAAATTATGGTCATTATTTTGTTACCGAAAGGCTGGGATCACCTCAGCTTCTCAACCATTTCGTGCTTGTACGAATACGAAATACTTTATTAATCCCGAGGGAAACTGTGTCTCTGCATATATTGTTTTGATTTTAACTTTTGATATAAAAAACGAAGAAGAAGAACAAACATGTGAATAATAGAATAACTTTAATTTATGGTTTGCCTTTTAGGTGTATTATTAGTTGTAGCCTATTCTAGCCACTTCAGTAAATTCAGTGGCATCACCGATCACATGCGCTGTTTTATTCTGCCGCTAGATGTCACCAAATTATTTCTATCTTGCATTCGAGCGCAAAGTGAAGACTAAATCGACGTTAGACCCGACGTATGACTGAACGCGGTTGATGCGCCAAGGAGTTCTATTTAGGATTATTCTAAGAGAGTCAGAATGAATGAACACGATCTGGTCCTCTGAGAAACTATTTGAATCTCGTGTTGGTGTTCTGCAAAAGTGAACTGCCATGTGAGAAATATCCAAACATTCTTAAATAAATTACATCACACAGCAGACCATTTTATAACCATTTTCACTGTTTCCAAATCTTGACGCACATAATAAAGATTCCCCGAAGAAAAACGAACCCTCAAACAACATTTTGAATACATGGAATGAACACGATTACACAAGTGAATCAAAAGTGATCATAAGAACTCTGAACCTAGACTGTGGCAAATCAACAGATCACATGGATCATACTGAAGTGAATCAACATGTTCTTTGGGTGTATCTCTGAGCTGAAATGTTGCTTTTTTTGTTTGTTTGTTTGTTTTTTGGTCGAGGAGAGTACATGGCAACATGCAAGTGTATCTGCTAACTAGGCTGAGTAGATCTTGAGGATCCAGCTGTGCGAGTCTGTAGCTGTCCATGCGAGAAGGCATAAAGGAAGGGGTTTAGGCACATGTAAAGGTAAGAGAAGCCTATCAGGTAGTCCCAATTATTGTCACACGTTATCTTTTTCACATAATGCCATCCTCCAGCTATGCAAACCAGTGACAGCAGATTACAGAAATGTAAGGGCACCCAGAAAACGAAGAAAGATGTAACGATGCCGGTCACAAGTTTGGTCATCCGGGGACTGTTCCAGAACGGCGACCGTCTCACCCGTTTGTGGAGGCAGAGGTAAAAACAGGCCAGCGTGGAGAATGGAACTACAAATCCCAATGTGGTTTGTCCCAACAGGACAAAGGCTTCCACCAGCACACGGCGATAGTCCACCGTACACCTCTGATATGGGTCGTTCTTCACCGTCCTCACGGAAATGGAAGGGGAAGCAATGCAGCACCCTAACGCCAAAACCCCACCTTGCATGGCCCATCGTCCTGATGGTCCCAGCTTGGCCCATCGCCGTGGGTAGAGTATCTGCAGGTAACGCTGTATGCTAAGCAGGGTCACCGTCAGCACACTGCTGTTCAAGCTCCAGTGACTCAGAAAGAAGAGAAGCTTGCAAGCGAACTCACCCAGGCTCCAGCCGACGAGCAAGTTCATCATCCGCAGAGGCACCAGGAGCAGAGACAGAAGGTCGCACACGGCCAGACTCAGCATCAGGGTCAGCGTGAAACTCTCTCGCTTAAACCTTCGTCCGATGGCCGCCACCACCGCGATGTTGGCCGGGATACCCACCAGGGCGCAGAAACCCATGATCACCGCGGGCACCGTGCGTTCCGCGTCCCAGTGATGCGACGTCGACATCCTCAGGCTGAACAGAGATCAAACCTGCAGAAATAAGAAGTCCAGTTATCCAGGATTATGTCTCAGAGGAGGGTCGAAAATGGTGCATCTCGGTCCAAAAACGGACAGAAGTGAGAGGGCAAGAGTAAGGCATCGATTACTATGAGCCGCTTTACTTCTCTAAACAACAAAGAAGCCCTTGGTGCTGGCTGGACCTGCTTTGAATTTACTGCTTCTCAGTGGCTCTGACTGTGACGTTTATACAGTGGCTCATTGTAGACGATCACTGATGGACCATGGTTATGGCACTCAGTAATGAGACATCATTTTGTCTTATAAAGAAATCTACAAGCGAGAGATAGTCCAGCTGAGCTATTCTAAAACATTCTAGAGTCTCCCTGTGAGTGTGTGTGTGTGTGCGTGTTTTGCATTCACAGTTCATTTGACATTTTAGAAGCATTTGAATTGAAATTTGCTGTATTGTGGAACAGAACAAGAGTTTTACAGCGAGATTATGTCATTCCAGCTTTATGAGCAGTGTTGCTGGGCATTTCTTGACGGTGTTTTCCCCCATCTGCAGTGATCACTGTTTAACATATTAATTCACAAATAAGCTATTCTTTTAAAAATCCATTTAAAGTAAAGCAGAAGTGAAATATATCACATCTGTTTATAAAAGAGTCAATATCATTACAACACAATCAGTAACAGTCATCCTGAAATAACCATGTCACAATTAGAAAACTTTTCATGGTCACCATGGATACTTGCTAGTATTATGTAGCAGGGGTTTTTTTTTCGGTTTTTTTTTCTTTTTTGTTTTACAGTTTGACAGTGTATTTGAAACTTTGAAAGTGTCTTATGATCAACACAGGGTGTGCTTTGTTGTGGTGTGTGTGTGTGTCTGTGTGTGTGTGTGTGTGTGTGTGTGTGTATGCAAGGATGAGCATTGGGGATAAGATGTGTGTAGTGGCACCAGGGTCAGATTTCTCACCACAGCCCTCGTGATGAGGTAGAAAGCGTTTTTCCATGGAGACGGAAAACTTTGCGTGAAGCCACATAATTGCATAAAAAGACATTTTCAAAAGACACCGTGGTGCGTTGGTGGAAGCAGATAGAACTTGTTCAAGCTCGCTTTAAGGTTCCGCCTAAACTGTTTGTTGTTGTTGTTGTTGTTTTATTTTATTCCTTGTACGTTTAGATCTACTTGTCAATCGTTTTTGTGCAGACCCAAAAGCCTGTGTGAGACCCTGCTCAGGCACACAGTTACGGGCAAATACTTTTGAACATATCTGCTGAACATGATCTTGTTGGTTGACAACCAAAGAAAAAAAAAAAGTAGAAGTTCCTTTTTTGTGTCTTTAGGAAGAAACTTTTGAGCAATTTCATTGTGTGACTTCTCGTTTTCTTTGTTATATGGAAAAGTACCTTGTCTGACAGAATATGAAACCAACATGGACAATTTCATCAAAATATTAACCCGAGCAAGGTTGGGCATGAGAGTTCGTCAGTCTAAACATGACTCAGACCCACTTATCGTCTGTCATATGCTGTCTGCATGCGTGATGTAAACATCAGACTGAAACTGTTCTCCATATCTGGCATATGACAGAAAATGGATACAGTTCAGTTAAGCGTACTTATGTGTTAGGTTATGTATTTTACATACTGGTGGTGAGAGAGAATATGTTCTCCAGGCAGTGCAAAAATGAATGAAACTCAGGGTGGTGATGAAAAAAAAAAAAAAAGATTTATTTATGTTTCTGTTTTTTGCAGCGTAACAGGCCGATAACAATGCTCTACAATGTTCTGGTGTGTTCTTCTGAAAACACACGCTCACACCCACACACATACTCACACACACACACACACACACACACAGAGGGAGAGAGAGATAATGACACACACACAGAGAGGGGGAGAGAGATAGAGAGAGAGAGATAATAACACACACGCACACACACGGGGGGGGGGGGGGGGGATAAAACACACACACACACACACAGAGAGGCAGAGATAATATCAGTGTTTCCTTTTCTTTGTTTTTGCTGTAATAAAATTTACCATAAGAACACACACAGAAAAATAATCATAATTACATCCAGGGAAGAACAGATAAGACAGCATTTTAATCTGACCAGCTTTCGATCAAACACATACATAACTTTTTGCCTTTTCATGATGTGTATTGAAAGCACAAAGATCGTAGACGTTAAGAAAGAACAAAGCAAGAACTGTAAATGATACAAACACAATAATGAACTGTCACCCCTAACCTCAGTTTAAATGTGTACTCATAACAGTTGTGCCTCCTTCTATGGATCCTGTTTCGAGTTTCGATTCAGGTAAGCATTTCGTCGCAGATCGCCGGAGGGCTTTTGAGGAAAAGGCATAGAGAAAGGGGTCCACACAGCTGTTTATGAAGGTCAGAGCTCCAGTGATGCCGGCAACGAAGTCAGATAGATCCATCAGTTTGTCTGATTCGCTCCAGATGGCACTGATGGTCAGGATATTAATGATGTGAATGGGCACCCAGAAAATGAAAAAACAGACCACGATGCTGCTCACCAGCCGCGTCATTCTTCTGGAGCTGAAGAGAGGCGTCTGGTTCACCCTCTTGTGAAGACTGAAGTAGAAGGACACCAGGACTGAGAAAGGTATGACAAACCCCAGCAAAGTCTCTAGCAGCAGGGTGGCTGCCTGCTCTTCTCTTGAGGCATAGAGGGCATGACAGTAAAGTTTGGGTTCTCCGTCGTATCGTCTCACCTGCCTATGGACGAGGGCCGGGGCAGCCAAAACCCCGCCGACGACCCACGTGCTTAACAGCAGTGCGAGGCGTACCGGATTCCCCAGTTTGGACCAGCGGTTCGGGTAGAGAACCTGAACGTACCGCTGCGCGCTGAGGAGGGTCACGTTCATCACGCTGCTGTACAAACTCCAGTAGATCAGGTAGGACAGGAACTTACACAGACCCAGGCCGAAGATCCAGCCCCAGAGCAGGGCGCAGATCCAAACGGGCAGGGTCAGCAGGGTCAGCAGGTCCGACACGGCCAAGCTCAGCATCAGCCGAAAGGTGAAGTTGTCTCCCTTGAGCCTCTGGATCAGCACGGCCAGAACCGTGACGTTACCCGGTACCCCCAGGACGAAGCACAACCCCAGGATCATGCTGGGGACCAGCACCCCAGCGCTCAGGTCAGGGCCGTAAGTGCCGTTAGCCAGGGCAGAGGAGTTGTACTGCTGCATGTTGAGCGGTCGGTGCGGGTGCCGTGTAGCAGTCCTTTGTCTGCCAGTAGGGGAAGTACACGGTGGCTTATTTAAATACGGTGTGAGGAAAACAGTGGTGGTTTTTTTTTGGTTTGTTTTTGTTTTTTGCACCACTGTCGAAGGGATGACACAACAAAAAAAAAAACCACGTACAGAAACAGAAAGAAAGAATGAGTTCTACATGTTAATTCCCTGACCGAAGCAGTTAATGGTCTCTCACCCCCATCACCCAGACAAGACAAAAACTTGCCTGTTGCTAGATGTAACCATGTCTGCAGACGTGTGGGAACGTTGAACTTAACCTACACGTGTTGATTTTTGAGGGTGATTCAAAAGAGCTTTGGCCTTTTTTCATTAATGTTTTTATGGAAGAATTCTACATGCCATTTGTGTGCATGAGAAATGTACTGTGAAAAGTTTATAAATTATAATCAAAATTGAGTACCAGGCACTATAAAATGGTTTTTTTTTGTTAAATTTAATATCTATAAAATCTATCTAACGAACTGTTCCAGAACATCCAACCATTCCAAGACAATGACTGTTCCCTCTTGTAATTAATGGGGTCAGTTTGAAAGCCCGTCTAAAGTGCATCCCACACCGTTCGATTGGCTAATGAGAAAACAAAGAAATTCCAAACGCTCATCTTATTTCCTACATGGCCCAGACTTCCCTAGGGTTTACGTCACAGTGTCGCTGTTGTGATTGGCTTCCAAGTGTTATTTGTGAGGACAAGATGCTGATGGCATGCTGTTGTAATAACATCGCCTTGCATGCAGTGACAGTTTCACTGTTTTCTTAAAAGTTTGTGAGGGGTTGTTTCGCGTAACATGAATTAGAGGGAGAAGATAATCTGTCTTTTAAGAAGAATAATGGAAGTGGAAGAGAGGACAAGTGACTTTTCAGAGGGAAACTGTCTGACAGCTGTTGATGGTAAGCGGTTTTACTTATTTATTTATGGTAAACGGTAACTAAGTAATGGATGGTACCGGACGCTTCCCCCCCCCCTGAACGTTCATCTTAAGGCGTTTTCTTGTGTAGACTTTTCCAGAATAATCTACTTGCTGCTCATTTGATGACGCGCAGTTTCGCAGTTTCTTGTACAACGTACATAACTGTTTAGAAAAATATTTTTTCCCGAGAAGAAAAACAGCAATTTTTTTTTTAAACGAATGAAACGTTTGAGGGGGTAGTTTGTTGCGTTGAAAAAAAAAAACGACGAAATATCTGACTTCCATCAGCTGGGGCTATACTCTTTGTTTTAAAATCTTAAACCTCTGAGGGCAATTTCGCTGGAAGAGGCATCAGGAATGTTTTTATTTGGACGAGGGTCAATGGTTCTTAAGTGCTCGTAAAAGGTGAACTTTTGAACTTGGAGTCACCCCCGCGGCACAGTGACTACAAGGCTCTCCCCTTTGAGGGATTCGTTTGTGATTTGGGAAGGATTAACAAAATGGCAACGCAAAAAGTTCCATCTGAAAAGATCATTTCATTGTTTATCGCCTACTACACCTTTGTTTGGACTGAGCAATAACTTTTCCCCTAACGTTTAACATGTTGTTATTCCCTGAGCAAATTCTATTTTAACTGCTGTCTCTGTTGTATCAGAAACAAATGTAGAGGTTATTGACTTCTTTATGGAACTAAAAACAAATCATTGTCCTTTTTTTTTTTATTTGCTCGTGCATTCACATGTGAGAAAACATGCAGCGAATTTACTTGTAGTCTATTATAGTGACAGTGACTTAAAATTGCCACAATTTTGAATTAAACTGACCATATTGACCAGTTTTTTTGTTTATATGACGGGTGGAGATTTTGTCCAATCCATCGGTGATCTCGGTGTTCATCGGCGTTAGCTATTTTGAATGAAACAAATTAAAAAGACGGATCATTCTTTTTTTCGTAAGATCTTTTTTGGTAAAGCTGATTGTAACTCAGCGCTATCTGAGTAAGGCAGTGCTGTTTTCTGCCCTGGTTTGGATTACAGAGTAGCATTTTAGCAGTGGTTGCTCCCTCTGGAATCACCGCGAGTGGATGTTGTGGTTACTAGGCAACCTTCATTCCTCTGGCCTTCTGTGGGATGCTGAAGAGGCCAGGAGGGTAATCATATTAAAAGCTTGTTAAACGTCTCTGTAGACCTCAGAAAGCTCGTTCAAAAACGTTTCTGTCAATACTGTCAATCGCGGTTATGCGTCAAACGCTTTTTTGAAGAAAAAAAAAGAGGAAGATCCATACAGTTCCATACAGAATCTCTTTTAATATAGCTAATCTGTTCATTGTTGTATTAATAGTCTGTGCATCCGCGTGGGCTCTGCTTATCATCGCGTAAATGACATCACGTTTTGTTCGTCAGGTTGTGAAACCTATACCACGCGACACCATTCTACACCACAAGATAATCTGCGTTCGACAGATTAAACCAGTCCATTAAAGTATTGCGGTATATATGAAAACCTTCATCCCCACAAAATATGCTGTTGGTATGCGCCAGCTTTTCCCCTAAGTGACGTACAGACGTTCACAGAACGTGGCTGGATCTGTGGTATCTGATAAAGTAATAAGACATAAAAAATAAAAAAAAGTCCGTCCTTTGATCTTCGGGTGGCTGGTGCGAGTCACGCCCTGTCTATGATATGAGTGTATGGTCTTTGATAAAGTGGTTAATGAAGCATCATGGGAAGGTTCGTGTCAGTCGTTGCTTATGGGGTTAGTGAGAATATTCTAAATGTGGTTTTGAAGATTTTTGGGGTAAAAAGTCTACAGTGCTGAAAGAACCTTTTTTTTAAGCCAGGCTGAAAGGTCAAAAACTTTCTAATTAGTTTGGAGGGCTGTGTGTGCGTGTGTGTGTGTGCGTGCATGCGTGTGTGTGTGTGTGTGTGTGCGTGTGCGTGCGTGCGCGTGTGTGTGTTTGGGTAAGTGTGCATCCAAAGACGGGCTCCCAGTGATTGATGGGCTTACACGGTGTGACTGATGGTGCCAATCTGTCACACACCAAACGACCCCCCCAGTCACAACACCCCTTTGTGCCCCCGCCCCCCTCTTCTCTACCTAGCTGTGGGGTTCACTAGCACTGCAAGCCCCCAGACCAAAGAGGACGAAGGAGTGTCCTCCATCCTGTTCTCCTGCTGTCTCCTGGGTTACTCATTATCATCTGCCAGCAACACAAACAAACAAACAAAAAACACAGTGTTCCTTTGGCATATGAGAACAGTTAGAACATCTTGAAAACTTCTGTGCTTTATTCCCCTCACACTTTCCCTAAAACGTTTTGATGGAGGGGTAAATTTGCGTAAGGCTATGTTCAGCTCATTCATCTGTTTGTTTTTCCCCGTAGGGAATATTCCACATGGTAATATCTCCTGGCCCCTGGGACACTACAGTAAAAGAGCGGAAATGTCTGCCTGTCACTGTCTCTCTCTCTCACTTTCTCTTTGTGTAGATGATATTGATATGACTGCACAGAATATATACCAGTTTCTATAAATGTATATTTCAAAATCCTTCATCACGCCCTAAGTGGTTGTATCAAAGTAATTTTGTCATGAAGTATTTGCTTGGTGAATTAGTGGGGGGGTTTTTTGGGCCATGTCAGTAAAATGTTTCGTGGCTGTACTTTAGATGTCCAGCAGGGGGGGACATAATAACACCTTACAGTAACATTCCTCTGCCATGTCTCTGTGTTATAGTAACACACCGGAGTTTTATTTTTCTTCTCTGCAGTGGATCATCTCTCCTCTGGTTTTTGTGGTGTCAGACTTCATCCTGTCCCTGCGTGGGATAAATATACATGCAGCTGTTCAGAAGTAGCTGCTGCTCAAGTTTGTTTCTTTTCTACTCTCTCTCTTTCTCCCGCTGTCTCTGCCTCTCTCTCTCTCTCTCTCTATGTCTCTGTCTCTGCTCCATTGCTATGCCGGACTGGTGAGAGAGTTTGAGGTCACCCCTGGTTCAGGCTTTTCTGACCTCTGTGACCGAGTCATTTAAAGCCCTGGGAACCTCTGATCATTGGTTAATGGGCTACAGGGACTTGTTAAAGTGAGGCACGGAGAAAGGACTGCATTGTTGCTGAAGGCAGTGATTGAGTTATGAGGGTTGGGGCTGATTGGGTTGTAAATGCGAAGATAGAAGGCAATGCATAGAAGGCATTGTAGTGTGTGTGTGTGTGTGTGTGTGTGTGTGTGTGTATGCGTGTATGTACTGAACTTAACAGAGTTATGTATGGCTGCTGATAATAGAGTTGTTTATAACTGTGTATGTGGACTTTTATGTAGAGCTGTATACAGTGTATAGTGTTGTGCGTGTGTGTGTGTGTGTGCTGGGGCTAATAGAGTTGTGTGTGTGTGTGCTGAACCTTGTGGACTTTTGTGTGTGTGTGTGTGTGTGTGTGTGTGTGTGTGTGTGTGTGTGTGTGTATGTGCTGAACCTTATAGAGCTGGAGCTAA
>NC_044495.1:58167904-58195404 GCF_902362185.1 Chanos chanos | reverse complement strand
TCAGATGAAAAGAACAGACTCTCTCTTCCTCTCTCGCGCTCTCTCTCTCTCTCCCCCCTCTGTTTCTCTTGCTCGCTCCCTCTCTCTCTCTCTCTCTCTCGCTCTCTCGCTCTCTCGCTCTTGCTCCACTCCCGTATCCGCGCGCATACCCACACACACTCACAAAAGCCAGAGGAAAGGTACACGAAGTTCTGCCCTGCCGCACACACACACACTCACAGCCCTGTCTGAGTCTGGTGGAATGGGTTATATATGACTCGGTTGATGGACAGGAGCACATTGAGTCAGGTGACAGGCAGGAAGCCTTGCCATTGGCTGAAACTCAGCTGCCTGGGGGTAGAGTTCTGTGATTGGTTGTTGGTTTTTTTTTGAGGTTGGTGAAAGAAGAATCTTTCACTATTACAGACTACTGTTCTGGACAGGGCAAGGCAACTGCTCTCTGTCATACTGACAGTAATCATTGTAAAGAGAAGAAGAGAAAGAGAAAGAAGAGAGATAGAGAGAGAAGGAAAACAAAGCATTTAGTTTCCTCATAGAAGAATAAGCTGAGATTATCTGTTAGTTGCAAATCTTGTTCTAATGTGGTACATTCAGGGAGAGAGAAAAGAGGAAATTTTAATATGATACTGAAAGCAATTGATTTGCAACAGTGACTCTATCAGTTAAAGGTCTTATGTCCATTTAAACTCATATGAATAGGTAATATTCCCACTATTAGTGGTGTATGTGTGTGTCTGTGTCTGTAAAAATATTTTTAATGGGGCAATGTACAATTCACAATATGTCCATTGTTAATGTGAAAACATCACAGGCTCTTATGCAGAAATAATTTACTCTAAGGGAATTCTCAGTTTCCCACCCGACAGACGCATTATCTGAAAGTGTTTTTTTTTTTTTTGTTTTTTTTTCTTTTGTTCTCATCCAGTCCTGTTTGGTAATGATTTTATTGTTTCCTCCTGTGGAGATGGAGATCGGATAAGGACCAGTGTCAGAACGGGGAACGCGAGGTTCGTATCTGTGCACTTACGTGCGACGGCTCGACACATCGCTGCACACACACACACACACACACGCACGCACACGCACACACACATCCCTCCCGCTCTCCGATGACGACAGCGCAGTCCTGGGACCTGTGCCAAACCCTTTCATTCACATCTGATAAAGACAAGCCTCATAAAACAATACCTTCTCCCGTCCTCGGTGTCTCTCTCTCTCTCTCTATCTCTCTCTCTCTATCTCTCTCTCTGCTCACCGCAAGAACGTTTCTCTTAAGAGTTGAAAAGAAAAAATAAAACAAATTTAAATTTTAAAAATTCAAATTTAAAAGAAAGAAAGGAAAAAAGAGAGAGAGAGAGAGAGAGAGAGAGAAAAAAATAAAAACAGGCAAAAGAGAGAATTTGTCTGACTCTGGTCGAGATGAGCGGCAGAATGTGTGTCTTTGTGAATTATTGTGGTACTTATTCAGATGGAAGAGGCTTCAGCTGTGCCCAAGATGGCATCTCGAGCCCCCCAGCGTAAACAGAAGTGCAAGTGTGTATGAGAGGAAACGAGGGAACGGGGGGGGGGGGGTGATGGGGGGAGGGGGGAGGTGAACCGTAAAAAATCATCCCGTTAGGAGACTCCGACTGTCACATCAAACTAAATCTGACGGCAGCGGTTCGGCCTGCCCTCCTTACCGTTTTCCCCGCGTCTCCTCTCTTCTTCCTCGCGAAATTTCTACAGAGCCGGCGTTTCGGGTATAAATTCGTGTTCCCGTCTCGCGGAATTTGATGGCATTTCTCCGGGTTTCCAGCCGTTAGGCCCGGCAACCCCACACTTCACAGCGTGAAGGCAACGTGAAGTAGAAATGTCTCGTCTTCTTGTTTTGTTTTGTTTTGTTTTTTTATCGGTTGAAAATAGCCATCTCCTGCAGAGAAGGTTGCAGGCGTGAATTAAGCTGTGTTTGGGCTTCGTTGGCCATGTCACCGAGTTGTTTTCAGGGCTTGTGTCCTGACTCACGGCAGAAACAAACAGTTTGTTTCAGCCACCATCCACTGTTCATTGTTTGTGTTACTCAACGTCATGGAAACGCTCGCCACTAGGTTTTCGTTTATCCCACACAATTTAAAAAAGCAGGTTCATTTAACTGGGATTTCTGCTGGAATTGTGTATTCTTCGTTCTGTTCTGTCAACATGCACGTTGATAATTGAGGTTTCAATGGCATCAAGAATTTGGATTGTGTGGTTTGTGGGCATGTGTGTGTGTGCGCGTTATTTTGCGTCCAACTGTAAAAAGCTGTAGTATTTTATCCGTAGACCTCATGCAGTTCTAGCCTCAGGTCCAGGCGTTCGTCTGATAACCATAGCTGTAAACCTACTCTGATAGTCCCATTCTAAACCACACTTCCACCCCCCTTTTTTTTTTACCCTTTGGTTTCTGCTTAAGAGGACAAAGACTTGTCGCCGTCAGCTAAAAGCCCTCTTTTTCCGCGTTTTTAATCCACACTATCTCCTCTGAGTTCAACCCAGGACAATCCTGGCGCCCAGATCCAGAACATCTGTGCTTTTTAAAGTTACTTAACCCCACAATGCTGCATTCTGGGTAGTGTAGTACACAAGCTGACAGTGGCTAGAAGATGGATGGGGTGATGATGGTGTTCTGTAGAGTACAGTTGAGATGGTAGCAAAGGGACGTGGGGCTAGTTCTAACAGAACTTATTACAAACAACACCTGGGTCACTTGGACCAGAGCTTAGAACTCCAGAGAGCCTGCTTCACCACGGGTTTCATGTCTGCATATAATGAAAGAGAGAAGTAATAGAAGGCAATGGCTGGAACTGTATTAACACGAAGGCAGGACATGGAGCTTTGCTCTGGTTCTCCATGTAAAATCTCTCAGAGTCAAGCATTCTAGGAGAATGGGGGGTTGGGTAACAGGGACTCATATTCCCACCCCCCACCCCCATACCCCTCCGAACGAACCCATTGAACCTGGGGCTGAAGTAAAACTCATTGGCTGTTTCCTGTCTTGCCTACCCTCAGCGAAGACTCCTGTTTTATGGACGTGACAGTGACTGAAAATGAGAAATTGACTCAAAACAACGTCACAGTTTTAAATTCCATATTTAATCTCCGAGTCTAACCCAAAAAGAAAAAAAGAAAAAAAAAATCCCTTTTTAATCTTACAGTGTAGCTTTTGTTAATTGCCCCACTCAAAATTGTTTGGAAGACAGCCAGCTTACTGAAATAATGTTTGGAAGGTTTGTCTGAGGTTTGGGCCAGTCTGCTCTGTAATCTGGACCTGCGGAAAAAAACCCAAAAAAACAAAACAAAACCAAAAAAAAAAAAAAATCAAGGATTGTAGTAGAAGGACTTGTCTCCACCAGTCGGAGCAAACGTGTTCTCGCCCCGTTGCGCCTTCTCCCTCGTAGCGGTCGTTTTAGACTTTGGCAGCGGCGGCAGCCAGGACCCTAAATGAGAACCACATGTTGTGGGTTGTGCTCTCATTATTCTGACTGGGGGATTAGTCCAGGGAAAGCCCTGCGCTTAGGGCGCATTCTAACACCCCCCCCCCCCCCCCCCCCTCCACTCCCCCCCGCTGCCACCACTGCTGGACCACTACCCCTCTGAGATCCACCGGTCCTGTTAAAACTGATATCTCATTAATGATGGGAGCGATTCAGTAGTGATGTCATAGAGAGTCGTGCGTGACATAACGCACCGATGACGTCATCGGGTGATCACGCTCGTAGCTGTGGATGGGGTTGTCAGCGCGAATTTTTTCTGATGGTCAGTAAGTAACGGCTTGGTGCGAAAAAACGCATTTCGCACGGTTAGCCGGTAAATGCTGTGGTTTGTTTACAATGTGTAGTGTTGTTTGCTACCATTTTGTCTGCTTGATAGTGGAATAGTAGAGCATTTAAGTTGTGCTGCACTATTGTAATTACGTGTTAACAACTTGGGTGGGGGGGGGGGTGGAGTACTTTAATGATGTTCAGAGCTTTGTGTGGAAAAGTTGGTGGTTGTTGACGATACTCTCGCGTTTGAGTTGCAGAGGACGAAACGTACCCCAGAGGAACTTGAGAGAATCTTCTGGGAGTTCATGCTGTCAATATCAGCTGGCACACCCAAGTTAAGTCCCTAGCTCCATTAAATTTAAGACTTATTCTGACTTCAAAAGCACTTGAAAGGGTTCAGATTTTGCTGACAGCTTTACCTCGTGGAAAGTAGGACATTCCCTGTGTACCTCAGTGCGTTCTGAGCTTGTCATTTGTCAATATTCTCAGTTCAGGCCTTCTGTTTGCTCCAGACCAGAATTGGTTTGTGATGTAATAATCGTGTTATTGTGCAGCGACTGGTAGATGTCACGGTGATGTCACTAGAGTTCATCTGTGATGTAACAGCAGTTATGATGTCATCTGCTGTAACCTGTGGTGTGCTGCATCATATGTTGGTCATGACCTGGAGGTTAGTGAGTAAAAGTCCGCAAATAAAAATCTGCACAATTCAAAGATATTTTAGATAAAAGATACTGCTTGGCACACACAACCTCAGTTAAGATTAGCGTAATAGATTCCAGTCCTTTTGAGTATTTGATGTCTTTTGCCATAGGAAATGGCAGCTCTGTATGTCTCTCCTTAAGTTTTCCTTTGTATATGTTCTCTCTCTCTCTCTCTTCCCCCTCCCTCTACAAAAACTACATGTTCTTCAACATGATCCCCACCCCCAGTTCTAGACACACACACACACACATTTTCACACAAACTCAGAGGGATCCAGGGGCCCCCTGACCGCATCCTGCAGCTGTCTACCGGATGACAGGCCCAATTCAAACAGTCTTAAACAGACTGGTCTTAAACAGACTGGTTAAGCCTGACTTTTGCTCAGTCAGGCTTAACCAGTCAAAGGTAGAGCTGATACCTACACTTAAAGAGACTGGCTGCCCACGTTTCCAAACTTAACTACCTCCGTGACTGAACTCACACTGCAGGAAAGGGTCTCCTAGCTGTTTTCCACTAGGATGGTGCTGGTACCGGTGCAGAGCCAGTTCTGCCTTGGTGCCTTTGGAGAACCAGCCTGCATTTCGACAGGTTGGAGAGGCGAATGTTACGTAGCGAACGTTGGGGCAGTTTCCATGGGGGGAAAAAAATCACGGTGGGACGGAACGCATGTGCTTTGCTTGCTTTTTATAAATTTGTTTTTACACTAGGCTTCCACACAGCGAAACACCTCACGAATTTCACCCTACCACTTTTCGCTCTGGTGGTGAAATTCACGAAAACAGCAAGCCTGTCGTCTAGCTCAAAACTTCGAGTGCTTCAATGAAGGTCTACAGTGGTCTATTTGCCCTGACCAGAGCCGTTGAGAGAGATTTTTTTTTCTACCGCTCTGGCCCTGACTACGTTCATGTACCGTGCAAACAACAACCCGTGTTGATGTGGACGCAAGATGGTTGCCCATACATCTTTTAATCATGTTTTCATGCTACATGTAGCGTTTAGCCTCTGCCATCTTGGTCAGACTTTTCTTGTTACTCCTGCATCTCCAGAGAACGTCACATACCAAACACATCACACTCTGAACTGATGGGTTCTCGCGTGGATCTCATTTGCAGAGCCACTGACATCAGTGGTTCCAACTGTTGGACTAGCAATTTTGGGGAGCTGTGATGGTGCCAGCCTTTTGGCACCCGGGCACCGGTCTTTTTTTTTTTCAGAGGAAATGCGCGGAACCGGTTCTAGATCAGGCGTTGGCACCGGCACCGGGTCAGTGGAAGAGGGGTATCTGTGAACCAGAAACCATTTTAGATGATGAATAAGATAACCCTTCACAGAGACAGTGTGACTTAAATGAGAAGAGTGAGTGATTTAAATAAGTGACTGAAATGGAAAAGAGAAAAGGAACTTGGTGGGGGTTTGTAGTCAATTATTGGACCGGCGTTCAGAATTCTGAGCTGACTGATTCACACTGATTTAGCCTCTATATGTATGTTCGTGCTGTGTGTGTGTGTGGGTGTGTGCGTGTGCATGTGTGTGTGTGTGTGAGAACGTGAACATATATGTGCATAACTGTTCCAGATGAACACATTTCTCCAACACAGTCTCAGCTGTTCTGACCTGTCTACAAAGCCCTGCTCACAATACGTGCCACAACCAACAGACGGGCCCTCTTCCTGCCTCCGTGTGTGTGTGTGTGCGTGTGTGTCAGGGAAAGAGGTCACTGAATACAGTTCATATAAAAATTATACTGCTCTAGCCATTAAATTAGCAGGCCTTGGCCCCTAAGGACTGTAGAATTTCCATCTTTTCCTTTACATAGGAGTGAGGTGTGGCCAATCAGTTGAAATAATTGTTCAATTACCCAGCAACAATTTGGGAAAAAAAAAAAAAAAAAACAGGATTCAATTCGGATTTCAGGGCTAGACTTGAGTATCCTCGTTTATAAATACAATTCATGGCTACATACATTATAGACTCAGAACACAGGCCCTGGCAAATCAGATTTCAGTTATCACATCATTTGTGTATATTGACAGACCTGTCAGAGGTTACTGGATGTCAAAGTCCCCTCACTCGGTGTGTTCCTAACTGTTTATCAGAGCCAAAAGACGGCTTGACCCCTGGCTGTGCGCACAAACGCTGTTCACCTCTGCCACTCTCTCAGGATATGTGGGAAACTGGGTCACAGAGATGCTTGCCAGTTGTGGCATTATTTTCTCTCCCTCTCTCTCTCTCTCTCTCTCTCTCTGTTGTTTGAAGCTTAAATAGGGCTTTTATGTAACTGGGAAGTGGGGGGAAGGGAAGGCAGGGCTGGAGGAGGAGGAGGGGGGTGCGGGGGAGGGTTGGGGAGGGGGGGGGTTGTGCAGATGAAAATCATCCACATTGCATTAGGAAACAGTCAGAGGAAGTGTTGTAATTCCTCTTCCTGTTGGGGTTCCGTAAGAGCCCTGGATACAGCGAATACCCTTGCCGTATAGCGAGCGTGTCATCTCCGTCTTCGCTTTGATGTGTTTTCACGCTTTTGTTTGAGTCTCCGCCACCTCCAAATAACGCGTGACTCAAATAATCAGGAATGACATATAAACAGGAAACTATTAAATGCGTTAAAAGCTGACGCTACAGCGTTTTTTATATTTGGTATGCTTTTATGTGACGTTTGACCAACAGCGTGGATTTCCCTCTTGTTCTTAGTACACTTCTGTTTTTTTTTCCAGAATGATAGATTTAACTTCGCTATTTCTTTCTGAGCTGAAACATGGTGAGGGGGGGTTGGGGGTTGATATCCTGAGTCCAAATAAGGACAGTTCCATTCTCTTACATGTTAATTGTGATGTGCCTGTCTGTACAATAGGAAAGCTTCCTCTTTGGCATCAGTCACTCTGTGGGGGTTTTTTTTTCAGTCACACAGGTGGTCACTGATGCCGATAGAATGGACGTTTGAGTAAAAACTACTGTTTTAGCTCCTAAGGGTTCATTCCGGTGGAGAATGGCTCCAATTCAGTGAAACCTAACCAAAAAAAAAAAAAAAAAAAACCCACAGGTAGGACAATGGCCTTCTTTGTTTCCGTCTGCCTTTCTGTCGGCTAAAACGGTCTCAATTGTCAGAAACAACTTGTTGAAAGCCTAATAGAAGCCAAATCCAATGGGAACCTCACACCCAAAAGTTACCAGGAGTCAAGGAGGAACATTGGGTTGGTTTGGGGGGGGGGGGGGTGTTGGGGTGCGGCTGTAAACGAAACTCCAGCGTGTTGAAAGGAGGACCTAAGAGAGACCAGGCGGCGGCACTGAGTGGCGTAGTGGCGCGAAGCTTTGATCACCCCTGCCGCCGTCTCGTGCTGGAACTCTTTGAACATTAGCTCAGGCTGGTATTTGTGTCTGGCGGGTGGTGTGTTTGTGTGTGCGTGCGTGTGTGTGTGCGTGTGTGTGTGTGTGTGTGTGCGTGCGTGCACGTGGGGGATGGGGGTCCGGTCTGCTGGACTCTTAGGAGGGGTGAACGAGGACAAGACGAGGGGAACCCCAATCTCCTGACAGCCCAAACTGCCTCCTTGGATTTTCCCATTGCTGAAGTTCATGCGTGTATGTGAACACTAGACCAAACAAAAACATCGGAGATGGCGGACAGGTGTGTGTCTGGACATGCCCACCTCAGAGAGATGCATTCTCTTCATCTCTTTCTCGCGCACACACACACACACACACACACACACGCAGCCACACACACTTTCCATCTCTCTCTCATCTCTCTTTTGTCTTCCTCTCCCTCATCATTCCTTTTGAAGTAGTCTATTCTTGTGCAATGTCTTCATGTGAGCCCCTTTTTGGGGAGGAAAAAGAAAACTTTCAAAAATTTTCAGGGACAAAGAAAGAGAGAAAGAACAAAAAAAAAAAGACGTGAAATTGCTAGGGATGTGTTCCCAAAAAATGTTAGCTTTGAGGTTATTTAACAAAGTCTTCTCCAGTGTCATTTTGGGAGAGACATTTTTGGAGGGGGCTGGTGGATCTCCAGCAGCTTACCGACTTCAGTTGTCTATACTGGTCTTTACAGATAACCCTGATAGAAATTCATGGACCGTGTTGAGTGGTGTAGCTGTGAGCTATGATTCTATATCCACACGTGTATGTACAGGTTTTAATGTACAGCATGGCATGTACATTCTATGGCGTCCGGGGGAAACGGAATTACTGTAGAATTCTACTGAGTGCTACCTAAAAACTGTTTGTAGTGAACTGTTGATGTGAGATATTGTTGAGTGAACAAATGACAAACAACAACAACAACAAAAACAAGAGAATCTGCATCTCAGTAGGATATATCCTGGATATATCATATATCATATCATGGGATGTATCATCGGTGTGTCTTTGTGTAGGGATTTACTGTGTACACACACACACACACACACACACACACACACACACACATATATTCCCATACTGATGCATTTGAAGCAATCTCTATCTTTCTCCGAATTACCAATCCCTTGGTGGTTCATTACTGGCTCCAAGAAAGAGAGGGGCCAACGAACAAAATGGACGCCTTTCCCCCTTCCTTTCTCTCTCTCTCTTTTTTTTTTCTGAACTTGTTTGAAGTGTTAATGAGACCTTGGAAGGCTGATTAACTCGGGATGCCTTTTTTGAGCCAGGATGCATGTAACTTCACGTTCCATTCTGAAGCTACAGCATAACCGCCACATTTTGAAGTAAAGACACCCCCCCCCCCCCCCCCCCCCCCCGAAAAAAAAAAGCCTTCATGTGGCTCCTAAATGATTTATCTGGCTTGGGGAAGCCCGAGGAAGCCTGCTGAACAGGAAGGGGATATTTTTAGCCCGCAGACTCAGGGTGGAGGTCTGAGAGGAAAAAAAAAAAAAAAAAGACCTCCTCACGGGACACTCTCCTCTTTTCTCCTCTTCTTCTCCTCCTCCTCCTCTTCTCATCCCCCTCTCTTCGAGCTTGCGTGAGAAAGATCTGATTGAGGAGAAGAGAGGAGAGTGTGTTACTAGGTTACCCAAATCTGTCATTCAATGCAAGACTGCCTCTGAATTCTTCAGGAGTTGACTCAAGGGAGAAAGTAGAAAGGGGGGTGTCATGGTGGAAGAGGTCATTTTTGGGTTGTTTTATTTACTTATTTTTTTTTTTTTTAAATGTCGGTTCCGTTGTCTTTTGGCGGGTACATGTTTTGAGATTTTTTCCTTTTTTTTCATTTGCCAATGGACTTTAAATGCTAATTATTTAAATGAATAATGACAGTCATCATCATCATCATCATCATTATCATCATCATCATCATCATCATAGTCAACGGAAAACCATTGGAACACTCTGGAATGTGTGTTTTGCGAACAGAGGAATGTGGTAGAATGGGGTCCTGAACTGTTCACATTTGCTAGAGCATCATCTCTCTCACTGTCTGTCTCTCCGTCTGTCTCTGTTAGCGTTACTCGTCCGTTTGTGCGAGACTGACACAGTTGGAACCGTTAGCATCCATTTTTTAATCCCTCTCCTCTCCCCGTTTATCCCAAGCTTTGTTATACTCATTCACCCTTGAACGTTCATCTGTTTTCAATTAGCATGAAGTCTGAAGTTAACAGATTTAAAAAAAAAAAAAAAAAAAAAAAAAAAAGAAAACAATCATACCAGTACAAAAAAGAAAAGTCTGTGAAAATCACTGCTGTGCTGAATTTACATACTTCAGCAAAGCAGGACACCACTTGGTGAAGCCTGTCTTTGATGTAATATTCTTTGACATATTGAGACTAATTTTTTGCCTACAGACCTAAACAGCTGTGCCCCAATTCTGTTTTTTTTCCCCCTCTCTCTCTCTCTCTCTCTCTCTCTCTCGTTCTCTCTCTCTCTCTCGCATTCTCGTTCTCTCTCTCTCTCTCTCTCTCTCTCTCTCTCCCTCTCTCTGTACCCCTTTCACTCAACATTCTGCCTTGTAAGGGTAAGCTATTCCTGGCACACGGGCTGGACAGCGTGTGAAGATGTCATATTCTATGAGTACCCAAAGGATGGGATGGTAGCCCTGGGATTAATATATGGAAAGGGGTCAAACAATGCCCGCCAGGTCTGGCCTGGATGACTGCAAGGGAAAAACGGTAGGATGAGGGGGTGGAGGGGCGGGGCTGTTCTAACCGCGTTTGCATATGCTCCTCCCTCCCCTCTCCTCCCTTTGCACTAGTGCTGACCAACGCACTGAACACGATGCCAAGGTAAACGAGAGTTTGGTCAGATAGATGTGTGTGAATGCTCGTATTTTTCTGAAAGGTAAACAATACGGACAGCTAACAAGTTCAAATTCTGTGGGCTTTCTTTTTTTAACTTACTTCTGTCGGGTAATGACTTCATTTTCCGTGTAACAGCTCACTGAAATAAGATGTTGGACTATTTGAATCCAGCAAATACGAAATGCCATTATTAGCTGTTAGTTGCTAAGATACGAAAAGCAAATATTTCACTTACTAAAACAAAGTTTTTGCACGCAAGGAGCCAGTATGATAGTGCATACTACATTTGTTTTGGACGGATTCTGGAATTCTGGAAAGAGTCCACATCATGACGGATTTATTTTCCGTTAATAAAGACAAACTCTCATATTGCGTATCACAGCATAAGTGTGTACGTATAACACAAAGGCAGATCCGGTTTCGGCTGTTTGACTTTGATGTAGCCTACCAACTTAGAGTCATTTGACTTACCGCTACAACGGCTCGCTAAATATTCATTTACAGCCAAGTATACACTCTCTTGCAAGCCGTATTCGGTTCTTCCGTTTTTGTGTTACAAGGAATGAAACACAGTTAACAATCCACATACCTTCTCATGACACATATCTGTATCCTGAACAAACAACAGAGTGGACCGCATATCTACGCCGTCAGTGCAGCAGGTCTCAACTTGTTTAACAAGCTGCGGCCGAGACAGTTAGCACGTCATTACCATAGATCTGACACATACGGAATCGTCAGTTTGACGGAATCCGTGATGGAATTTATGTAAACCATTTTGTCCAGCCCAACATAGTTTGAATAAAGAGAACAAGACATTGTGAATTTAATAATTTGAGGTTGTTGTTGTAGTTGATTAACCATTGAGAGACTAGACGCTGCTAATTTGACTAGGTAAACAGAATGTCAGTTTTTTTGTTGTTAGTTTTGTGGTTGTTTGACTGGGGAATAAGGACAGGTGTTAGTTTATTGTAGAGGAGTGTTTCTGTTTAGTTGTGTTAACTGTTGGTGGTTCACGGAATCAGGAGGACCGGCGTGTTCATTAGAGCAGCGCGTTAGAAGTTTAGGTGTCACTTAAGTCCAGGTGTTCATTTCAGGTACTGGTGAAAAAACAAAAAAAAAAAACACCACCAACCAGACAGGTAGGAATTTCTCTGGAGAGAGACAGACCCGTGCGATTATCGTTCTGATGTACTTTACCACACTCGTAGGCTGTTTGGTACGTTGAAGTTTGTCCACATTCTTCACTGTCTACGTGTGAAGAAGACTGGAAAGAGAAGTAAGAACGTATCGTTCTTAGCCGGCCTGTGACCGAGCCTGTTTCCTGCTTGTCTTTCCTGTGTGCTTACATTTATACATTTATTTATTGTATCCAAAGACACTTCCAATGCAGTGTAGAGCACAAACCAGGCAGGCAGATAGCCCCATTAAGGAGCTGAGTGTTGCAGAGGTGTCACCGCTTAGTTCATTGTGTGCTCATGTTGTTGATTTTATCTTATTGTTCATTTGCATATTTATAAAGTTTGCTTTTCTTTCTTACTGGCTTCGGGTTTAGAGTGCTCAGATCCTGGCGTTAGCAGTTAAGGGGCTCTGAGAAAGCGAGCGGCCGTCACCAGGCAGACAGATGAGCGCGTCGTCAAATCAGGCCTGCATTTGGAACCCCAGCCCCTCTGATTATAGGCCATCTGAAAACAGTAATGACAGGTCTGGCCTCCATTCAGTTCCTGCCATAGAGGAGCTCTAATCGCCATGTTGGGCTGCCACAAAGTGTCATTAACTTTCCCGCCCTTACTCTACAGAGAGAGGGAGAGAGAGAAAGAGCCTGTCATTTCTAAGCCCTGATCACAGAGACGACACAGCCTTGGGACCCCTCCTCTCTCAGTGATGAGAGGAGGGAAAAGAGGGGGGAAAAAAAAGCAAATGATGAAAGGAGCAGTGAGATTTGATGTTGTTTGAATCGATATTTAATGTGGAAATGGTTGATGCCATCCTAATGGGAAGGAGGAGAAACGTTGTCATTTGGATCGTGCGTGTCATTTGGTGTACGGATACGCCGGAGCCGACTGGCGAAGAAGGAGAATGTGCCGGCGTTCGGGCTCGTTTAGGATCGTTCAATCCAAGAAAGACTTGAGGGAAACTGTTGTTTTTGAGACCCGAACAAGAGGAGGACACTCCAAATTACTGCGGATTGTTCAGATAGTACTATTCAAATATTAAGTAACTATAAGGCACCAACGCCACTACCTACAGAGCAAGAGCGGACGCCTGGAGACAGATAATCAAAACACAATCGAAGATAATTGAGCATATCAACAAAAGAAATGTGAATCTACCGATGAAATCTGCATTTAAACCCTCACCGTTTTTTTTTTCCCCCTCTTTGAACATATCTGTTAAGGTAACCCATACACGACAGTGACACCAAATGACACATCTTCCAATACAACTCACAACCCTGCCCAGAGTTAAAGAGCCGTGTCCGGAAAGGGGCAGAACACACAGAGAATGTGGCGCGGGGATTGCATTAAAGAAAAAGCATCTCTCTTTTTTTCGCAAGCATCTCCGTTCGCATCTCCCCCCGTGGTGCGTCTGTGCGCGCGACAGCTTGGCCTTTTACCGGGGCGTGTTGTCTAAGTAAGGGAGGGGTACGTCATGAATAAAATAATGGTGGTATTTTAGTGGTAGCGGAACGGCCGCGTTTGAGCGCGGAGAGAACTGGAGCAGGAGAATCGCGCTGTGCGGCGAGGTTCACGGCTGTTATTTCCGCGGGCCAGGAGCGTGAAATGCGCTAATACGATTTGACAGTTCTGGAGCAAGGAGAGGAGGGCTAAACAGAAAAGGAAGAGAACGGGAGAGAGAGAAGAGGGGGGTAGGGAGGATAGAGAGGTGGGGAGAGATAGAGAGCAGGAGAGATGGGGGATGATGAGAAAATAAAGAGATGAAGGGAGCAGAGGAAAGAAAAGAGGAGTAGATAGGGTGGGTGGGCGTACGTATTGAGGTCAAAACATTGCTGTGTTTGATCTCTCCTGACCTCAGTGAGTGCATGTCTCTTCTTGAGGCTGCAAAGAACACACTGTTTCTTATTTTGAGGCACGGGGTGATCTTATATTTCTGATGTACACGAAAAAAAAACCAAATAAAAAAAACCTATTTAGTCAATTAAATTGTGATCCGAAATAAAGGAGAAAATCATAACCCGTGTATGAAACCTTTTAATCTCAGCTATAAAGCCTTCTATTCCAGGAGCTCTTTTTGTTGTTGTTGTTGTTGTTGCTGTTGTTGATGTTGTTGTTGAAAAGCCAGCCAGTTTCATTCAATAGCGAGGGGAAGAGTTCAGAACGTCTGACATTTCAAAACAGACAAATTTATTTATTTATCCATTAAAGAATATATTTTTGTCTCTCCAGTTAATACATTAAAAAAAAAAAACCCAAAATGTTTTACAGTGCCTCTTTGTTTCAGGTAATGTGTTAAATTAGTTTTTAATGTTACAAGGAACTTGCATGGGAAGATGAGTAATTCTTCCAGATTGTAAATTCTTTCAACCGTTCTCCTTGGTTGCATGCCAAACAGTAATAGAATTTTTTTTTATTGCAGATTACTTCTGTAAGACTCATCATGAGAAAGTCTGAACGTTTTAACAACATTACCTGACATACCCACACCATTTCCCCCTGGAAACAGAAGCACCTGGCGAACAGGAAAGAATTTGCATTACTGTACCTTTATGTAGTCAAATTAAACAAAGGTACGCCCCCCCCCCCCCCCCCCCCCCCCCCTCAACTGCCACCTGAACATTGGGAGAAACATACACATGAGGAAATTTGACTGACTTGGGGAATTTTTTTTTGGGTGGCAGGTGAGAATTTCAGGGGATGTGTGTGTGTATGTGTGTCTGTGTGTGTGTAGGGGGTGTTCCTTTTTTCTTTTTTTAAAGAGTCATGCTTTGCAACCTATGAGTTATGAGACAAGATTCTCAGGGTGTCTCACTGCTGGGTTTGTCTCGGAATGAGTCAACGAGACCTCCCCACAACACGCGCTGAGTAAAACAGCGCAAAAAAAACGACGGACACAGTACAAAAGACAGAAGAGAAACCAGTATCGTAAAATCGGCAAGGGGAGAGAAAAAGTATGTGAAGAAATGATTTTGATGGCTGCTGTTTGCGTTTTAAGATGCCTCGTGTAGTTTTTGTTGTTGTGTTGACGGTTAGACTGATGTCTCTGGTGAGTCTGATGCTTTGATGTTTAATTAGTTTCTGTCGGTTCATCTTTTTTCGGGTGCCTTCATCTGAATTAGTCGTCAGAACTACCCGTTCTGGTTGGCCACATTTCAGGTGAGTCACAATGATTCCGGCTCTTTCCCGTCATTTGATTGGTTCGTTTTGTTCCTATTGCTCATTTTCCCGAGGCATACCCATTCATTTCATTACTCAGAGTTCCTCATTCTGTTGACATAAAACCGCAGCAACGAGGCCAGTTTTTGTGTTTGTGTGTGTTCAGTCATCAAACGCTGCGACTACAGGATGAGCGTGTTTTGTGTGATTCATTTACGTGTGATTCATTTAGTGTCACACTAGCGGGTGCTTGATTACTCAATCATTCTACACGCTGTGGGTTTTCGGACGGTCAAAGTTGCTACGCGAAAATCCGCAGGTTTCCCCACAGAGAGCGCGTTCGTTTGATTTCCCTTAGATCAGTCTGGTGCTTCCCCCTGCTGGTCAGTCTGCCACATTGCAGTTTGTCTTAGCCTGAATGACTAGCTGCATTGTCTTTATGAAGTTTCTCTTCAGTATAGGAGGATCACTGTCACTGAAAAGATAATGCTGCTTTTAAACCCCCCAGCTAAATTCTATCAAAGGATCAATTGTGAGGCTTAAACGATACTCAAAGTAGATTTCTCTTTTACCATTAATAATAATTCTGTCTCTTTCAACACAGCTTCCATAAACCGTCTGAAATATCTTTTACGAGAGTGTATCTTAGTAATGCAATCATCATGAATCACACAACAACTGAGCCCCTTCTGGTACTTCCACCATGTGATCCCTAAATGGTTATCTATCTGTTATGAAACCATGTAGGAACATTTATATGGATTTGCGATATTGTTTTTGTTTGTTTATATGCTAAATTACATAAATAAGTTAAGCCATTTTAGAGGGCTTTTAGCGACGAGGAGGATTTACGCACTGAAGACAAAACGAGTGACGTGTTAACCTTTTTATATCATTTGTGTTTTTATTCACAAAACTCATAGCAGTGTATTCATACCCACTTATGGATACATGTATGTAACGGTAGGTCGTATCTGTGTTGTGGAGTTGCGTTGAGCAAAGGGGTGTATTGACAGGCTGAAATGGACCTGATTGATGGTAAGTTAGTTATCTAGAATTACCCTAATGAATAATGAGTGAGCTTTTAGCTTCTGGACTAGCCAGATGGATGTTCAGTAGAGAGGAAATGTATACACACACACACACACAATTTCTGAAAGGTCACAGAGTTTGGTGTAATTACACACATTTTTGGCTGATGTTCTTTTTATTTAGCTAAAGAGTTTCATGAAAGCGTTTAGATGTTATACACATGAATGAATTACTCTGTCAGAGAAAAGCTTTGTGTTTGTGTGGACAACGTTTGCCTCAAGACCAAACATGTAAGAGAAGTTCATTCAATACAGTCGCTCTGGTTAGCCCTGATTGAATGCTTCTCGCTGTTAATTGTGAGTTTCTCTCAGAGATTTGGAGGGTGGCCTTTAAATTACTGAGAAGTCTATTGATTTTTATCTCTAAGTGGTATTGGCCACTCCAGGAAAAAAAAAAAGAAAAAAAATCAGTCGGCATTGCACAAATGTAATCTGCTGTGTCCCAAATCTAATCTGCCTTTGAGGGGACATGACCCCATAGTTTAACTAATGCTACATAGAGTCATCATCATCATCATCATCATCATCACACACACACACACACACACACACAAAGCCCTACAGCACATTCACAGCCAATGTCACTCATACAATATTTCTGTCATCTATGGTCACAGAGAACAGGCTTATGCTACTCTGACTGTGTGTGTTCGTGTGTGTGTGTCTGTGTGCGCACGTTTGTGTGCGTGTGCATGGATTAGTGTGCTTGTGTGAGAGAGAGAGACTGTGTGTGTGTGTGTGTGTGTGTGAGAGAGAGAGAGAGACTGCGGGTGTATGTGTGTGTGTGGGTGTATGTGTGTGTGTGTTTGAGAGAGAGAGAGACTGTGTGTCTGTGGGTGTATGTGTGTGTGTGTTTGAGAGAGAGAGAGAGACTGTGGGTGTGTGTGGGTGTGTGTGTGTGTGTGTTGACGCATGCAGGAGCGGGGGTTTAAGATAGGCCAGTCCTGAATAATGTCTTTGTTTTTAAGTCTTGATCCCACAGCATAGAGAAGGGCTGTGGCTTTGTTCAATGTCTTTGTCTCAACTCCTGTCACGTTTCCATCTTTTATACAGAGAACTGCATCGAATAACCTGACTGTGGCTTTTTCATTACATTTAACTAAAGATATTTGCCTTCACCTACTCGCCATTCGGTAAAAAAGAATCCGATAAAATACAAGGACGAGAAATTATTCACTTTTGCCTTTGTCACAAGCAGCTAGGTCAGTGTGTCAAATAAAAACAAGCGTAGCGACACACTGTCGTTTTGTAAGATAATTTTGCTGTCATCAGAAAGATTTGTACCTTGAATATCAAGCATGATTTATCAGTAAGATGAGAAAAGCAGCTACATCCAGTTATTTTTAAAAGAACAATCCACGTAAGAGGCAAAGCCCACTTTTAGCTCATCTGAGCTTTCAAAACACTCTAGATTAGCTAGAACTGTGCTTACTATTGAAAACAACCCGAGTAAGCCATTGTATTGATTAGCCATTGGCCAGCGTGATGAAGTTTTAACTTTGAGTAAGATATCAATAGTGTTATACAACAGCCAAAAAGACAGCTGAAGATAACCCTTACCTGGACCCGCCCCCCAGGCCTGCTTTCTGACCAATGACAACACCTCTCTCAGCATAACAGGCCAACAGGAAAGGCAAGATATTTCTATCAACTTTGACCTTGGGGTCAAAACAGCTGATTATGCCATTCATCCGCGGCGTGTTAAGTGTAGGCTGAGGGCTGGGGATACGACAAGGTCAAGGGTGACATATGGCCTCTTCCCCACTGGCTAATCTTCCTTCATCAAGTTTGAGCACCTATTAGTAATGACAAGGCAAGGTCGTAGGCAGTAACTGCCCTAAAAAAGATGATTCTGCCCTGAGGTGGTATTCACAATAACCAAAATGTTACCTACTGGTCCATTGTTAATTCATACCCAGGTAATGTCTGAGTTGTGGTTTTTTGTTTTTTTTTTCCCTCAATCATCATCTCCGTTTAGTCTCAAAAACAGGTCGGTCTGAGGATATCCATTAGACTAACAAGATTTGAATGGGAGAAGTCAGGTTTAGTGCGTGGCTTTGTGTGAGTGTGTGTGTGTGTGTGTGTGTGTGCGCGTGGCTTTGTGTGTGTGTGTGTGTGTGTGTGTGTGTCTTTGTGCGCGGACGTTTGTGCAGATATGTGTGAGCCGTCTTCGGGCGTACGCCCATCATCTCTCAGTTTCAAGAGCCCTGGCGTCTTGTTCGTAAACCGCGCTGATCATACACCGTGTATTCTCTCGGGTCATCTTCCGGCGCTCTCGGGACCAGACACCAAACGTTATGTTTGTTTGGAAAACTCGATACCGCGCTGTGACTGTTAATACGTTTGTTCCCATACACAGCAGAGAAAGCCGCGCAAACAATCTCAAGACCACGTTAATATCATCATCATCATCATCATCATTGATCACAATATGTCCAGAACTGTCTCCCCGGGGCTCTTTTAACACATCCCCAACCATATGCCATGGAAGCTTCCAGTAACATGAGTGTACGGCTGAGGCTTGTGGTGTTGCGATTGGGGACAGGCTAATGTTTGTATTGGACACTGAGGTTAAGAATGAGCCTCTCTTAAGGTCAGATCCCTTCGCGTCTGTTTTAGAACAGCATTTGGAGCAGAGCGGAAAACCAGGGTAATCCCTCAAGACGCTGAAACCAGCGTCGACGTTTTAGGTCTCCAGTGCCGGGAAAGGGAAAAAAAAAAAAAGGTACAAAATGACTCGAACCTTACAATTTTAAGACAATCCATTGTATAGCTTTTATTTATTTATTTATTTATTTTTTAGTTGTTTTTTTTTTCTTGAGCTTCCCTTTTTCGTTCCTCCATTTTGAGGAGGTATTTCTTCATCTGTCATTTTTTGAAAAGGCCGAACAGCGCGCTGCCTTAAAAATGTCAAGACGTCAGTTGTTCTTTTTTATAGCATATCGGGGTGGGGGAAAAAAGAGAAAAAAAGCCAACACACAGCAGGTTTTCAGTCAGATGAGAAATTATTTAATATAGAAAATCCCTAAAGGAGGTTCTTTTGGGTTTTAACCATTAAATTCTGATGAGGTTCCTTCTCAGAAGTGTTCAGGTTTAGGATTCTGCATGGACTGCACTGGAGCGAATTTAAAGTGTGTTGAGTGGGTTTGCGGTTGTTATTTAAAAAAAAAAAAATGGAATCATAGCGATTTCGGGTTTTGTGTTAGATAGCGAATACCATTGAATTTACAGAATGACTGAACACCTGCATATTCACATAAGATCACAACACAAATTTGGGTCTAGACCAGTACCTGAGCTTTGGTCTCTATCATGATGCCAATTCTGGGTAAAGACGTTATGGTATCCTCCAGCATTTGTGTGTATGTTCTTGATGTTTTCTAGACAGAACAGACAGACAAACAAACAAACAAACAAACAAAAAAAACCCACAAGCCATTATTGAAAGTTTTTTTTTTTTTCTATTTTACATTCGAAGATTTATTAAGCCTAGCCAAAATTTAACTTTAGCCTAAGCTATAATGAAGCATTTTTTAATTTACAAATATTTATAAACATATAAATAGCTGTATTTTTATCAGTCGCCCATAGTAGAAAAAAATTGCTTCCTCTTCAGTGTTCAAATGATGAATGTTTGGCCTGTCTCTCTTACCTGGTAACATTTATACAGAATAATACATGATACAGAAACCACACTGGATTACAACACATCAAGGTCGCATCTCTGTTCCTCTGTTCCGCGTCTCCCAGCACCATCAGAGTGATCCGTTAACTTCGTTTGTGTTTTATGGCATGGGAACAACCTTTTGTTGTGTATTGGATGTGTCTTTATAACCAGAGCAGAGAGAAGAAATGGTTGATTTATTGATTTGAATGTCGTCAGAACTGGTTTTGAGCTAGCAGGCCAGGGTCTTACAGGTTTGTAGTTTACAGTCAGACATTTCAGTAATCCTCTAACGCGGCCGTGTTTTTGTTTTAGCGAGGGATCTCGGCGATCGCTCAGTGGAAACGTTAAAAAGAATAGGCCGTGTCTAGCATTGCTAATAACAGATTATAGACATCTTTAAAACTGACATTTTTTGTAATTTTTTAAATACACAAAACAAGTGTTAAATGTAAAAAAAAAAAAAAAAAAAAAACCTTATTGTTGCATTAATTCATTATTCCAGAAATATGTTTTTTTTTTTTAAAAGTTCAGAGTGTGGCGTCAGATTGTGGCACTGTTTCCTGATATACATTATTCTCGCAATCGGTTTTGTTAGTTAAAAAAAAAAATTAAACTGATACAATTCAAATGTCTGTGGACATTTATTTTTCCATTTTTGAAATGGTAAGAATCTCAGTTTTCAGATGGTTCTGAAGCTTAATAAACTGTTAATAGCAGTGGTTTATTTGCGTAGAGGCAGTGACTGTATTTATTGTATTTATATATTATGTATTTATAAGTCATTGGAGAGTTGAGGACCATCATCTGAAGTTTCCACTGGTCTCCACTGTGATCCAAGGCAGCTATGCCCAGTCCAGTTTGTATTGTTCCACAGAGGAACTCTAGCCAAGGCTCAGTGGTTTCATCAGAAACTTGAACCCTGCTCCGACCACAGAGACCAGCCATATTCCCCTTACAGCCATCAGTCCTCAACACTACATGACAAAGTTCACATCACCCCTTCCCTCACACACACACACACACACACACCTCCTCTCAACGCTCCCCTCCCCCTCCTCCTCCTCCCTCTTTCTCTCTGCTCCCCTCCCTCTTTCTCTGACTCTCCTGTTGCATTTCAATGGGAAAAGCCTCTTATGTGAATCTTACTCAGGAGGGGCGGGGGATGGGGTAATGGGGGGGGGGGGGGGGGCTATTAGCGTCAGGGTGGGGGCAGAGCAGCCCGGGTCTCCGTGAGGTTAATGTGTGAGCTATGCTAACAGGCACGCTGGAACCGGAACCGGACCGGAACAGAAGGCTCGGGTCGGTCGGGCCAGGTACAGAGGGGAAGATATACACACACACACACATGCGCGCGTGCGCGTGTGTGAGGAGGGTTGTCGTGGAAACCTGTCCTCCACTATGACTGCGTGAGGAAAGGCACTACAGAGGGTATGAAGGGCAAGGACACGGTGGAAGGTAAAAAAGAAAAAAAAAAAAAAAAAGAAAAGAAAAAAAACAGGCCATGCTGACTGTGCATTTACTTCTTTCAGAATCTTCCTAAACGAGTATGTAGTGTACCCTTTTTATGTTTTCATGTTGTAAGGGTTCGATTTGTACCTGGTTCAGTTTATATTCGAGGGGAAAATAGGATGCGTGTAATGTGTTGTGGTCATATGCACAGGTATGTTAGGGAAAAGATTTGGCTCGAAATTTGGTGTCGTAAAGGACACAAAATATACGCAAATTTAATTTCACTTGAGAAACGCATTTTTTTTTCTCTCTCTCTCTCTCTCCCCTAACCGTAAAATTTATTTCCGTCAGATACTGATCTAAATCGCCGTCTTGTTTCTGTCAGATCCTGATTTAAATCAACAGTCTCTTTTTTTTTTTTTTTTTGAACTCTGGTTAAACTCTGACTTGCGCTCTTTGATGACAAAAAATGGCTTAATTTGTGTGTGTCACTGTGTGGCGTCAGAATGAGACACTGTTTCTGCATATCCCTGCACTTCGCCTGGCTTTGAAGAGAGAGAGAGAGAGAAAGAGAGGGAGGGAGCAGCAGCATTGTTCAGCAGTAGGGGAAAATAGGGATATCAGTTCCACTCAGATAACCCCCCCCCCCCCCCCCTCCACTCCATTGGTCCTCGGGCCAAGCCATGACCCCGGGGGCCTGAACTCAGCGGGTCACATGACCAGAGCAGAGACTGACCAGCGGGGCCGGCCGTGGAGGTTGATCAGTGAGAGCTGGGAGAGAGAAGGTGGAGCAGGAAAGAAGCAGAGCAGAGCAGAGAAGAGAAGTGTGAGAGAGAGAGAGAGAGAAGCATGAGGCCTAAGCTCTTCCTCAGAAGGATAAATGTATGAATGGCAGTCAGGAAGCCTGGGACAAGCATGAAATGGATACGTGGGAAGGTAAGAGGAACGAGGGATGAAGAAAGGATGAGTGGAAGTAATATGTGTGTGTGTGTGAGATGTGTGAGACTGTTGTGTTGTATGCAGAGAAAAGAGAGAGAGAGAGAGAGAGAGAGCATAAGCAACAGAGCTAGCCAACAGCTTGGAGAAGAATTTAAAACCTTTTAAATGGTAGACTTTGGAATTCTGCAAGGCACCAAATTAAATTCGTGTTCCGCGTAAAATGCCTTGGTTTTTTTTTTTGTTTTTGTTTTTTTTTTCGGATTATTTTCTGTGTTGTGTGGCTGTCATTTTTTTTATGCTTATCGTGCAGAAGCCTGATTATAAATGGACTAAATGTTTACAGAAAAAAAAAAAAAAAACGTTGAGCGAAAGATTAGAGCCGTAGCTTTCTAGGAATGTTTTTCATTTCAGATTTTTTTTTTTTTTTTAAACAACAGGTTTGCGTTTTTTTTAACTCTTTTCCAAAAAAAATTGAAACAGAAGAAATATCAAATTGAACCTAATGATTTTTAGGTTGATTTATTTCTACCATTTGTGTGTATTTTCGTTGTATTAAAGTGTATTTTGTCACATCGTAAAGACCACTTCTAAATTTAGGAAAAATATCATTTTAGCGTGCTGTGAATAAGTGACAGTATTGTTGTAACAGACTGTATTCACCATAGGGAGTGTATCAGCTCAGTAATGACCATGGCTATTAGGCAGTGTGATGGACAAACTGCCCATTCCACTTAAAAAAGCAAAAAGAGAATGAATGAGTGTGTGTGTGTAAAAAAGAGAGAGAGGGAGAAATAGAGAGAGATCCAATAAATGTCATTTTGCCTGATTAATCATATGAGTCATGGACCACAGTCGTGGGTGAGTACATCCTCAAACACGCTGAGAAAAGATAGTGTTCTTGTGATCATTTACAAGAGAGGGTTTGTGTTTTGGTTCAACCTTGGGGCTGTTATGAAACAGTGTGTTGGTGTTGTGTAAGGAAGTGGGGGGGGGGTTTGGTGGTAGTTTTTTTTTTTTTTTTTGCTGTGGTATGTGAATCTGTGGTCCATCTGGAAAAGGTTTTTTGTAAACTAGTCATGTGGGCCTCTGTTGGTGTAATGTTGAGCGGGGGTCACTTTGACTCCACCGTGCTGCCCCTGCTGTAATCCACCCCCGCACCCTCCTTTTTACCCCCAACCCCCCTCCCTCGCCCATGCCTGCAGGGTGATGGTACAGTTTAAACCCCAACTTCTCACACCGTTAGCCTCTAAGAATACACAACGCCTCTTGTTGTGTCAAATACAGGCTACTATGTTTAATATAGAGATCAGTGAGGAAAGACAAAAAAAAAAAAAAAAAATGCCTCTTATATTGATGACATGGTTATACACTATGCTTTGGTGGCCATTTGCTCTCCTCTCATTGGACCTTTAAAGGGACAGCCTTTGTCAGCAAACACAGGTCTTTGCATACCATGCATTACCTATATGTGCTCTCTCTCTCTCTCTCTCTCTCTCTCTCTCCAGCCTTATCTTGCTCTCTTTTTTTCCCTCTTCATGTAACTGAAGATGAGTGTGGTTCTCCTAATGAATATTTATGTGACCACTCTTTGATGTTTAATTGAAGATTGTTCTTCCTATTGAAATGCATATTATTTCTTAGGTGGCGTGGGCCTGCATTTTGACTGCATCTCAAGTAGATGCATATGTTTCTCTTGCTCTAATTTCTTCTTATTCTTCTTCTTTTTTTCCCAAACCTGGACATTTGGATGAAGTAAATCCTCAGCTTTTCCGTCACTTCTCAGAAAACCGACGGCGGAAAAAAAAAGCTGTTGGGTATTAGCTTTCGGCAAAAGTAACGTTAGTTTTTATGCTAATCTGAAATCGCTTTGCATTTTGGGTCATTTGCATGTAGCGTTTAGCCTCTCTCCGTGTAAAACCTGCAGATTTGCCTTGTTTTTCTCAGCCATGTTGGAAGCAAACGAGCATTCGTTCATTCACTCATTCATTCATTTATTCAGTTTTCTCTGAGGTTTCTGATTTAGCGACCGTTAAAGGGGCCAACTGGTGCTAATCCTTGTGTTCTGAGTGCTGCGCTAAAGTAAAAACTCGGATCCTCTCCATCTGAGAGTGTTGTACAATCTGTGTAGGAGGTTCATTTCCAATTACAAGCTCCTAGATGGAGCGTTTTTATGTGTAATGTTCTGACAGGGCGGATAGCAGGGGTGTTGATTTAAAAGTTAAAACGTGGTCTGCTGCTGTAAAACATTGGTTTGTTAAAAATGTTAATTCAGGCTCAGTATTCAGAAGGTTCTGTGACTTCAATCAAATGAATTTGGAACAGAATTCAGAACTCTCAGCTGAGTTATCGGCAGATCTAAGACAGCTGCACCGTGATTGGTTGATTCTGATTGCCGCAACAAGCACAAAAACCGGCGTCATCAGAAGATGTAAAGTCAATGTCCAAATGTAATTGGTTAAGAAAGGACAACGTTGATTTTCCCCATCAATAGTTTCTTCTCATGTCATGTCTAACAGTGGTAAAGGATGACCGGGTGACTTGCTAGTGACAATTTGTGGAGGAACACTTGGTATGAGCGGAAAAGGGGTGTATGTGTGTGTGTGGGGGGGGGGGGGGGGGGGGGGGGGTGTTATGCTAAAGCTAGTGTACCTTTGTGGGTGAGGCTGAATGTGTCGGCAGGGCATTGTGAGGGTCACTGAATATGACCCAGGGTGGTATGTGAAAACACCATTGTCTTGTGTATGAGTCTGAATGTGACTGAGCGGAGAGGTTGAAAAGAATACTGTACAGGGCTCCGCCTCCATGCTAATCCTATTCATCAGCAAACCAAGCCTGTGGTTTTGTTCCTGCCAGGAGGGGGTTAACGCTGAGAGGGGATTCAGTCATCTGTCTCTCTCTCTCTCTCTCTCTCTCTCTCTATCTGTGTATCAGTCCATCCACTTCTCTCTCTCTCTGTCTCCTTCAGCCTCTCATCTCGTCACTTTCTCAAGCAGGAAGTGCCTTTTCAGTGGCATCTCTGGAGAGCCTGGGGGAGGGACGCATGCAACAGCGGTTGAGTGTGTTTTCTGTTTGTGTGTGTGTGTGTGTGTGTTTGTGTGTATACACACACGGGGGAAGGGGTGATTGTAGCTGTGCGAAGATCAATAACTGTGGAGGAGGTCAGGGACTCAGAGGTTGAGAGGGCCGACTAAATTTAGCCGGCACGGAAACATATGAACGACGGTTTCCCCTCACTTCACCGCATTTTAAAACCAACCTTACGCTGAGAACGCACCGCGTCGCCGGGTCGAGTCGGTCTCGGCCCCCGACACACACACACACACACACACACACACACACACACAAACTCATACACACACACACACACACACACACACACACACACACACACACACACACACACACACACGATATGGCTGTGAGACAAAGGACTTATTTTGACATCGTCAAGTTTGATTGATTTCTCTCTTTTTCTTTCCTCCCCCCCCTCCTCTCAGTTTCTCAGTTGTTGTTTGATCATGGTTCAGTTCTTTGTCAGTGTGTTTGTCCTTATGTCATCGGACAAAGGTTATTTGGTGACCAGGTTAAGTGGCCGGACTTTACACTTCTATACCGTATTTAAAAACCTCAACTTATTTCAAGTCAGTCGGGTTCAGTCAACGGCTACTAGATGTAGATTTGCTAGTCAGACAACATTCAAGACTCTGAAAATGAACAGTAGCCTAAAAAAAAAAAAAAAAAAAAAAATACAACGGAAAGTTGATTTGTTGATACCATGATCCCCCCGATTAGATTCTACTGTGAACATTTTGAGTTGTGTACGTGAGTAGAACATTTAAAAAAATAAGAGAAAGAAAAGAAAACCCAGCTGTTTCAGTGGAGAAAAGCTTTGCCTATTCAATGACTTGTATCTCAAAGGAATCAGAAAATTCCAAGCTTCCCCAGATGAAAGGATGCTTGAGTATCTGGCCTTGGTATCCAAACCCATAACTCATGTCTGAAGATAAGGCTTATGGCTGAAAGGAAAGTTGTGAAGGGGGAGCTGAAGTGCTAGTTAAAAGAAAAAAAAAAGAAAAAAAAATCTTTCTCGCTGCTAAGAGAGTCAGTAAGACACGGAGTCTTCTCTGTTCTTTGCACTTGTTCAGAATGTGATACGTGTTTTGTCTTGATGGCTTCTGTTGAATTGTGAAGAGTATGTAGAAGGGTCGCAGAGAGTCCAGCAGTGCTGGGGGTGTTGAAATGCAGAGATGCTGTTCGTATATCTGCCCTTTTCTCTCTCTCTTTCTTTCTTTCTCTCTCTCTCTCTCTCCCTCTCTCTCTATCTCTGTCTCTCTCTCTCTCTCTTTCTTTCTCTCTCTCGCTCTCTCTCTTAGCCCAAAGAAGCATGGGGCCCGTGTGGTTCAGCTTTGTCTGTGGTTCTGGCTTTGAAGGGCTTTTGAGGATGACTTTGGTGATGTTTTTCTGATCTGTTTTTGAGTTCGGCTTGCGGTAGAGCGGTTCAGCTCAGAGTGAGCGAAAACCGAACTGAAATAACACAAGCCCAGTGTGCCCAAATCTGCATCTTCAACGTGTGGCCTCTGGTAAAGACTTGCAGAGAGAAAACGAGAACATTAATCCAAACCAAGCAATTAGTAAGCAACGAACCAGAAGTTTAAAAAAAAAAAGCATGCCTGGTTTACAAAAATACCTAATCGGCCAACTGTATAACTAGTTAAATAACTGTGGTGTTTAAGTAATGAAGAGTGAGATTGCATTCCTATCAGATGAACTTAATTGCCTCAAGTGTAATTAGCCAATGCTAATGCAGTGTTCCTGGAAAAGGCTTTCTCCAGTGTTGAGGGGAAAGGGGAGGTGGAGGTGGAGGTGGAGGTGGGGAGAAGGGTACGCTGGGAGGAGGAGGTGACGTTCATTCAGGCTTTTGAGACAGACTGAAGTAATCATGACTGTGAGTGAGGATCTCCAAATGCATGAAGATAGTGATTAACATAACAGCAGCCAGGATACTGGAGTAGTCAGAGAAACCAGATAGGCCAGAGAGACCAGGAAAAAGGAAAGGGGGTGGGAAGAGAGAGAGAGAGAGAGAGAGAGAGAGAAAAACAGAGACAGGTTTCAGTCAAAGCAATCACCACCAACTCCATATCAGACTTGTGATAGGACTAAATGTGCTTTAGTCGTCAAATAGAGAAGAGTGGAAGTAGTGAGAGAAAGAGAGAGAGAGAGAGAGAGAGAGAGAGAGTAGAATAAGAAAGAAAGGGGGAGTGAAAGAGTGGAAAAGTACAGCAGGGGTTACTCCTCCTCCGCCGGGTTGGGTCTGA
>NC_044495.1:58157904-58160404 GCF_902362185.1 Chanos chanos | reverse complement strand
CAGCGATCCGCGAGGATGGCATGCCGGGAGGGAGAAACAAAAGCATTGGCCCCGTTCAGGTAAATACAACCTTTTTAAACTCTCCTCTATTTCAGAACAGAAAAAAAACCCCGACCTTTTTCAACTTCTATAACTCGTACATCGCAGCATTTCTCTTTCAGATCTCCTTTCTCTCTTTACGAATTATAAGGAAGTTCAGTTCTCAGTTACATCTTAGCGCCGTTTGAGATATCTTTAATTGAATTACCTTTTCGCGTTACTAAGTTGTTATTTTAATCAACCGCCATTCTTCGCGCCCTTACCACGGGCTTTCTTCGGTCTGTCAAAAGAAATTTTCCATGCGGTTCAGATGACTACCCGTTCATGCGTACCGCTAGCGTATACACAATGTATATATAGGCTTAGAACCAGTTGAATGGGCGCCGTGGTCTTGTGTCACGTAAATTGAGTTATCAGGCACACGAAAGAATGAGAATATTTGAGCGTCTCTTTTTCAGCCCTGATCTTAAATACTGAGTGTGTTATTAGAAAGTTTTCTCTTTCTCTCAAGGCTGTCGTCTCAGTGCGGAGATTAATTTACCATGTATCGCTCTTCCCTATTTAAAGTCTTCTTATCGTTTTGAATAACCATTAACCGCTATTCCCTGTTTAAACTGTTTATATCGATGTGAATTATCATTTACCACTCTTCCTATTTAAACTCCTCGTAACGACGTGAATTATGGCTTGTGGGCGCATGGTTCGTGTGTGTGTGCGCGTTCGTGCGCATGTCTACGTGGGCGTAGGTATGTGTGCATATGTGTGTGTGTGTGTGTCTGTGCCATTAGGCCTAACTCAAAGTGTTTAATTCTCATATCAAGGAAAATGATCTTTTCATCATAAAATATGATCTGTCTGAAAATAAGCTTTTATTATTCTCCACATGTTTTGTGTGTGTGTGCGCGTGTGTTTGTGTGTGTGTGTGTGAGAGAGAGAGAGAGGGAGATAGAGAGAATGCTCCATGACTACATCAGCGCTAACTCATTAAACTTTCTCCTGCATTCAGGTCAGGGAGAAAGAACAGAGTAGGGACAGAAAGAATAGAGAAGGGAAAGGAAGGAGACATGCAGTAGTGTGCCGTCTGATGCCAAAGGCCTGATGTGTGATACTGGAAAACTCATTTAAATGCGTTAGGTTGTTGTGAGTACCTGGTGGCTTTTTTTTTTTTTTACCAAGTGACTTTATCAGTTGATCTCGCTCTAACGTCAAGGACAACAACTACACCTTCATGTTCAGAGCTGAATGTGCCATATCATAATATCATAAAAAAAAAAAAAAGAATAGAAAAAACAGATTCTTCCAAACACCTTGAGGTCACGGACTTCAAATAAGAGCGGATTTTAGACGGCAATGGTGCCTTGTGTTTGAATGATCTTTTTCTCTCTCCTCTCTCTTTCTTTCTCCTCTCTTTTTCTATCCTGTCTTCCGATACTCTCTCCTCTTTTCTGCTCTCCTCTCACCTCCTCTCCTCCCCCCTCTCTCTCTCTCTCTCTCTCTCTCTGTAGATCTCTGATGAAGAGATAGAGAGGATTATGTCAGGGCAGGAGTTCAAGGATGAGGCCAACATGCCTGAACACACCTGGAGCAACAACGGTGACAGTGACCACAGTTCCCCCGGCAACGGCGTCTCCGAGGGCAACCAGCCATCGCCCGCCTCCACCCTGTCATCCAGGTGAGGTTTTTACTCCTCATGAAAAATTAAGCACATGTTAAAAACAAAATTCGTGCTACAAAGAGACACTGAATTCTCTAGAATTCTCGATATTCTAAATGTTTCTGATAATGTTTCTGATAATGTTTCTGATTTATCTGTATGTTGATGATTCCGTAGGCATTTCTTCCTTGAAACTCTATGTTTAAGACTTTCAGAACTATGTGTTTACCAATAAATAATTTCTTTGTTTTAGTTTAATATGAAATGACCTTTTCCCCTTCACTTTCCCCCTTTCCCCCTGTCTCTTCTGAAAATACTTTTTTTTGTTGATTAGAGTAGTCAGCCTTTGTCTGTTCGTGAAGTTTGTGAACGTTTGTGAACGTTTGTGAATGTTTGTGAACGTTTTTCTGCCCTTCAGTCGTTCGGTGGAACTGAACGGATACACGGCCACTCTCAGGGAGCAGTACATCGGCAACGCCATGGCGACGCACTACCAGTTCCTGCCCCACCTCTTCGGATACGCCACGCAGCCGCGGAGCCTCTACCCACAATCCCACGCTCTGATCACCCAGCTGGTGGCGGCTGAGGAGTTGGCGCCTTTGGGCACACCCATGCTGATTGAGGACGGGTGAGACTCTTCAAAACCACAACCTCTGTAGATCCTCTGTTATGTATTATCCCGGGGCAAGGTTAACAAGACGGGGATGCTAGCTTGCCCTTCTGTGTTCATAATAATAATGTCAGAGTTAAGGTCCCTCAACCATAAACTGAAACTAAACATCGACCTGAAAAATGCATGAAAACTTA
>NC_044495.1:58130404-58152904 GCF_902362185.1 Chanos chanos | reverse complement strand
TTCTTTTTTTTTTTTTGTGGATAGGGAAAGATATATATTAATTGAATTGTGTTTTTAATGAAAGACTACCTCAGGAAGTAGAACTTGCTATAACTCAGGTGTTTGCTCGCTCTCTCTTTCTCTATCCTCTCAATTCCCCAGTCGATATTACATCTAAATTTGAGATGGTCGATTAGAAAACAGTTATTATTGACTGATTAGACAACTGTCTTAAAATGGTCGAGATTTCTCCGTAAAGCAGCTGTAAACAACACGTTTCTGACCTGTTGACAGCATAGCTGTTCCCTGTGATGGAAAAGGTATGCAAGTTTTTTTTTTTGTTTTGTTTTTTTTTTTGTCTTTCACCATCGTGTTGTTACATTAAAAACGACTCTGCGAGTCGCGGGTTTTGATACATCCCCGCGGGCTTTGAGTGCCAAGTTTCCAAATGCTAATGTCAGCTTCCCGGCGATAGGAAACAGTAGCAGCGTTACATGTTTGTTTTTAGCATTCAGAAACCAGCCTGAGCACCTCAGTGCTCAAAGCGAGTGAGATGCGTCAGATCTTGGATCTACCGGATCGTTTAAATGTAGGCACATGACGTAAAAAGCTCTTTAAAAACAAACAAACAAACAAACAAACACACAAACTTGCTAAGCTTGCCCTGAAGGGTTAGTCGCTGTCCCGGTCTTCAAACGTTAGCCTGGACTCATCTCATTTGCATTCGTAGAAAATATTGTTATTAATCGTATCGTAAGAGAAGGATATGAGCACATCTCATTAACATAGACTGGGGATGACAGAATGTTTCTTTTTGCTTTTTGCTTTTTTTTTTTTTTTTTTAAAACAGAACAGCAGTAAAATGTCTGTTTGTATCGTTCTGTTGATGTTTTTGCTATTTTTTTTTGTTTTTGTTTTTTTTTGTTTGTTTGTTTGTTTTTGTTTTATTTCGTATCTGACCAAAGTGTTATGCAAAAATGACACCCTCGGCGACGGTGGCAACAGTAGCTTGGGGGGGGGACAAGGTGGGGGTGTTTAAGCTTACAGTGCAGCAAAGTGATTTTGATGTGCAACCAGAGGCCACCCCCCCCCCCCAACTAGAGAAACAGAGGTAACTCCAACCTCAGTCTTCAACTCAGTATCTAATGACACTTTGAATTCTACACCCGTATTCTCAGTGAACCCTTTCACGGGCGATCGTTACACAAGAAACTTACACGAAAACGGTTTTGTTTTGTTTTTTTTCTGGATTGCAGAAGGGCGAAATCGCCTATCATGTTTGCTCTCACAGGTTTTTGGACCAGACTATCTAAAGCCGCAGTGAGATTTGGATTTTGCTTAAACGTGTGATATCTCTGGGCTGTTGATTTGACAGGAACCTCTGTGTGTCGTTTGAGATTTTGAAGACAAGGAACAGCTTACCTCTCCCCCGGGTTGCGGATTTCTGGCGTCTTAGCGTAGAGTGTATTTCCTAACTCAGGCCAGGCCTGACTGGAGCCTCTTCTCTCAGCTCCAGCTGACCTGACCTTTGAAACAGGGTAAAGTTACTGTTTTTTTGTTTTGTTTGTTTTTTTCCATTTTCCATTTTATTCAGATATCGTGATGCTCGTGTATGTGTAGCTTTAGTAGTTGTAGGATTCTGGACATTGTAGGTCCTTTTAAAATGTGAGTTTTTTTGTTGTTGTTGGTTTTTTTTCTTAGACCGTTTTGTTTTGTTTGTTTTTGTTTTAGTTTTGTTTTATTTTTGGTTGTTGTTGGGGTTTTTTTTTTTATGAAGAAGGAAGGTAATGTTGTTTTGAGGAATTTTATGTAAAATGTTAACTATCAAATTCAAATGATTTAACCTCATACCTCATAAACCATGATGCAGAAAGACAGTTGGTCGTCTGTCTGATGCCCTTGGAAACGTTACCGAGCTATGAATGTTAAACCTCTGAGGCATCCCTTGTCGTTCACCATATCAAACATTCCAGAAAGAAAAAGAAAAAAAAAAGTAGTTAAATGTTTACATTTTTGCACCAGACAATGACAGACAAGGGACCATAATGAAGATGTATGGTCATCCTTGCTACGTGCAGTTTAATCGTCATGGTAACGCTTGACTCGACGCTTGGCATTCGTATCCCTTTATAAAGCCTTTTTTAAGATGCTACGTAATCCGTCACATTCGAAACTTGCGTTTAACTCAGAGCAGTTAACTAACGTGAGATGTTGTGAAAAAACAGCATGAAGAGAAACGGCTTCGTTTTTTGGTTTTGTTGGTCGTAACCCGGCGTGCGAGCGTCTCTCTTCTCTGTGTAGCATTCTTAAATCTGCCGCGTCACCATTTAATAGTCAAGTGTTGCCATTTTTAGAAAAATCGCAGCTGTTTCGCGTGTCCTTAATCCTGTTTTTCTTTTATTGTTGTTTGTTTCTTTCTCTTCCTTTCAAAGGCCAGCAATGCAGTCGCATTTATACAAGACCACTTCCAAACGCCTAGGTGCATTTTGTTTTCAGCTCCTCGAGCTTTATTTTTAAACTTCTGTTTTATTCATTGCTTACCTTCATAGCTATTGTTTAATGTTTCTTGTTCCTCGTGGTTATCATTTGTTTTTGAAGAGTGAAGATGTCATTTCATCAAGAGCTTGAGTTCGGAGGGTCAGATGTTTTCTCTCGACGATGGAACATCTGAACTTTCAGACCATTTTTAGCTAATGTTCCAGTTTGAGCTGCTATGTTAGCATGGATTTAATGAGCATAAAAACCCTGATTCAGATAAGTATATATAGGGATTTTCCCTGGAACAACTGATTCCCTGAACAGGTTTTTAGCATTAAAGTAGGTCAAAGTTCAATGGAAAAATCTTTAGCAAGACTACACTGTATGGAGGGCCATTTTATTTTACCTACGTAAACAGTACCTCAGCCAATACAAACCATGCTAGCATTTTAATGCTGGTTTAGGTACCAGTATACCCTTTATAAACTGATAGATACTACTGCAACCAGAGACTACATGCATATGATCATTGGGAAAATTCTCATTTCTCATTTTGAATAAGATTTCTCTCCATCGAGGCACTCTAAAACTCAGGGATTTATATATGTATGTGTATGTATATATATATATTTATTTTTTTTAGAGTGACCCCCCCGCCTTTGACCTCTGTCTTGTGCTGTTCATAACTGTCATTAGCCACGGCTATTTGCTAGCCAGTATGTCTTACGAAGGGCAGAGTCAAAAGAAGTCCATTTAACCTCTGACCCCCTCAGAGAACCACACTTTCCATTTCTCTTTTATCATTGTCTCCTGGCTGTTTTTGTTTTTCTTTCTTCATATTTTTAAAATGTGTCTTCACGAAAATGCTTTTTTTTTTGTTTTTTTCCTCTTCTCTATTTTGTTTTTCGTTGCAATTTTTTTTTTTTTTTACATTGAAACTACCTCTTTTTTTGTGTCTCACCATGTTGCGTACTTTCATTAAGAAAGGAACCGAGTCTTAATTTATTGGTTTCGTAGCACCAAATGCCCTGTTTTTCGTGTGTCTGTTAGAACCATTGTGATGTTTTTTTTCACACGTATTCTGATGATAGTGACCTCTTTTCACCGTTACCTCACGTGGAATGCTGCTCTGCCTCGTGTCAAAATTGAGGATTTGTTTCCTCAGTTTGAAAGTTTTCCCTTTCTCTCTTTCTTTACTAGCTATTTGAACAATAGCCTCCGTGGTCAACCGCTGCATGTATGACATCTGTTCTAACATATATTATACATGTTCTTCAATGAAGACTTGTATCCTCAGTGCAATTGTAACATCTTCCTAATCTTGGAAATGACCAGTATTATATTTCATGTTGTGACCACTGTGAATTATTTTCATGAAGAATGTAATTCTTGTCAAACTTGATTTTTTTTTTTTTTTTATAATTTTCTCCCCCTCCCCCCAACACTGTTTACATGTTTTTATTTACTCGCTTGTAATCATCATAATGCCGTGTGACACTTTTTTCAGCCAATCGGGTTTCTTCTTTGATGTATTGTTACGGGTACACTGATTGGCTCTTGAAAGACTATCATAAGTGATCATAAGCTTTTACACGAAGACTCCGTAGCCACAGGACACGGTTCGGCAACGAGCCGCTTCGTTCTGTAGAAATCTTTGACAGGAAGGAAAACTTTTTTGATATGAGACACAAAGGTGGATTTTTTTTTTTTTTTTTTGGGAGCTTAAGAAAACCAAATGGAGTTAAGAGGAGAAGGTTGGGAACACAGACGAGATCTCAGGGAACAAATACACTCCGCAGGACTCCTTAACATAGGGCACAAATACAAACACACTTTACTACTGCCATTAATTTTAATCCCAGACCACAGGGAGCCAAATCCTATCTGTAGCCCCTCCCCTTTTTTGAACGTATTGTCACTGTGATGTTGTAGCTGTAATAGTGATGGTCTCTGAATCATTCATAGGTCGCCAGTGGAACCAGCCTTTTTTTTTTTCTCCATGGGACACCATCATTGATCTGGGCATGTACTGTGTGTATTGCATCAGTGTTTTGGGGAGTGTTTTTCTTAGCCGTGTGACAGACTTTCTCCTCTGCTCTCCTGACTTTAACTACCTGTAAGCATTGTGGTTCATACGTGTTGTTAAACAAAAAAAAAAAAAAAAGCATGTTTAGAATGTTCTAGAACTTGAAACCAAATAAATGTGAATCTTATGCAACTGTGAAATTGTGAACAAGCTTCTTTTTTTTTTTTTGTTCGGTGCTTTTTGAAATGCGTTCCCGCTGCGTCGCGTGAGCTTTTTTTTTGCCACACGTAGCCTTTATTGAGCAGGAAATCTATTTTTTGCCGTAGTGTGCTCAATGAGCAAAAAAAAAAATCCTTTGTTTTCATAGCTATTCCTCAGACAGGACTGTGAGTTTATCTTGACATGTAGCTGTAAGGACCTGGCTAGTCAGCACATTCTGAGCAAGTCTAATGGATATGACCTTGGCCCCATCCTAAAATCCTGTCTCCATTCACTGTTTGGTATAACATAGACCTCTATCACTCACACATAAGCAAACAGACAGCAAATGTCTCATTTGGGGAAAAAAAAAAAAAAGAGTTCAATCAAACCAACTAAACCAGCTCTAATATGAATGAAGAGAATCCACTCAGGGCAGCATGGCTGTCGGAAAATATTTATGCAAAGATAGCTCCGTTTCAATGAACTCCACGAGAGACCGTAAGGTAAACAGAGGTTTGTCAGTGAGTGAAGAGTTTTTAATCTTAGCTCCTGTAACTCCAAAGATTACATGTCAGTCCACAAGCAAGGTCGACTCTAATCATTCGTAATTAGACCAACACATAGAAATGAAACTCTTAACAATCTCCCTGATATTTCTACAATGATTATCAGTATTTCAGAAACCACATAAGAGTGGGTGTGCCCCCCCCCCTACACACACACACAAACACGCACACAGGTGCACACTTTTCAGATATCTCTGGATTTGATCAGACAGGTGTATAAAACTGATGTTCAGAGCAAGTTAACTATGTAAAACGAACAGTTAACTTGCTCTGAAACTATATAGATTTCACATGGAGAAATATCCCATTGTAACAATATTCATTAAAAGGTTGAACAGCCATGTAACTTCTGTAATTTCATGCAGGTATTAGAAAAATTTGTCAGAAAATTATTTTCCACTCTTGTCTTTTCATATGCATTGCCCGTGAATTTAAACATTTCTCTGAATGCCGATAACAACGACTAATCACTATAAGCTCTGATAGGAGTGTTATAAATGGAAAAAATTCTTATCGAGCAGAGTGAAGAAAAATGCCATACAACTCATTCTGCTGTTCAGTCACAACATCCTCACACATTATCAGACTGACTCCGTGCATGTTGACTTAAAAATGTAACGCGAGTCCAAAACTTTTATTCAGTCAGTTCCAGTGACTGTCCACGCATAGTTGCTTCTAAACACTACCAAAATAAAAAAATAAAAAAAGCACTCACATCTGTTACAGAAAACAGAAGGAAACGGGTACAATTTCAGCAAGGTTTGACAGTCTTCAGTACTTCTTGTGTTGCATGGTTGTCTAACCTTGAGGATTAGGTAATAGATGTGGAAAAAGAGGGAGAGAAAGAGTGAGAGGGAGAGATAGAAAGAGGGATAACGAGTCTTGGTTCAGTTTAGGTTATCGTGAGGTGAAATTTTTGTTGTCACTGTTTGCATCACAGATGCCCACGTGGCTGGTTTTGAGCAGGCTGTGTTATTCATCTGCCCAAGGCTAATCAAGAGACTCTGCACAGTCAAGACTAATACACATCAACCCCCCCCCCCCCCACACACACACACACACACTTCACATCTCTTCTTCCTTTTTCTCTAACACTCTGTTCCAGTGACCCCCTCCCCTAAACCTCCTCCCCCCCAACCCCCCCCCCCCCCCCCCCCCCCCCCCCCCCCCAAATTCACTCTCCTCTCATATTTGACCTTCACTCAGTCGGCCCCTCCTCAAGGCTGCGGATGTGGATTCCCTTTCAAAGCTCCTCTCCCAAGAGCTGGGAGGGTAGAATTTGAGGTGTGTGAGTGTGTGCGCGCGTGTGTGTGTGTGTGTGTGTGTGTGTGTGTGTAAGTTAGTACTTAATTGCTGAATGAGTTTGTGACGTTGCAAAACTTTTTCAGAGAAATCGCAGGCGAGAAAAGACCTGAGTTTTGCAATAAAAATTGAACCTTGGCAAAAAGGTAAAAGATGACATCTCCACAACGGAACACAAGGTGAAGAGTATCTCCTGGCGTAATGCGTTGCCAGGAGGCCCGGGTGGTGCAGAGGCTCGGTACGGAGGGGAGGCTTTGGGGAAGTACGTTTTGTGTAGCGTAAGGTCCAAGTCCCTCAGGCTATCTGAGTTTCCCAATGCCACTGCTGAGGTATCACCTGGCTAATTTCCTCTCGCTACATTAAACACAGATAGCGTAGCGTGGGGAGTTCTTTTCCTTTGATTTAAGCGCCTGCACAATCTTAGCTTCTTTTTTTTTTTTTTTGCTTTTTTTTTTTTTTTACATCTGCTAGTTCTGCTTTAATTTCTACTTCACATCAGCTCATCACTATGGAGAGAGTGAGTCCGTTGCTCTGTGGTCTTGTTGTCATGATGCGTTGTAAGATGTGTCATATACAATATGACCCTTTGTAATGTGTTCACAAAACAACAACAGCAACAGTTTTAACCATAATTAATATATGAATTAAGTCGTTATAAACTGTCAGGTCGTTACACGCAATAATGCAGAGTTACTGTAGACTTCTATTACTTTCATAGATTTATTCCAAATCGGAAAGACCACCTCTGTCAAGAAACCACAAGCGAGAGAGAGAGAGAGAGTGCAAGGCAGAGAGAGATATTATGTAGAGATAGAGAGAGTATCAGAGAAATGCCTCAGAGCAAGGCCAGAACCTTCTGGAAGCTTGTCAGCTGGAGAGGGTAAAACGAACTGATGGTGTGTGTGTGTGTGTGTGTGTGGTGATAAGCAGCAGTGGAGGTGAGGCCAGCCACTCTCTGGCAGGCGCTTTGGCGCGCGTTGGGGTCAAAGGTTAGGAGATGGGAGAGGGTTAGTGAGGGAAGAACGAGAGGACCACACCTGAAGAAACCACACTCCAGGAGCGTGCCTTGGAGGACATTCTGCCAGACAGACAGATAACAGAGCACTGGACACCAATACGGCCGTTAGCCTCAAGGCTAAAACACTTCGAATGCTAAATTATCATGACGTTTTAATGCCGCGTGGGTCTTAACTGTTAAAACTCTTTACCTCTTTGTTACAACGCAGAGGGGGGAAAAAAATCAGGTTTAGTAAATCAGTCCAAATACAAGAAACGTTTATATAAAATGATACACTCTTAATGGACAAATATACACCAGTGTATCAGTTAAATGAATATTACTGTATTTCATTCAAAAGCAGTGGATAAAAGTACCTAATTCAACTTTTTGCATATTTGTATTTAACTCTATCCTATACATCTCTCGTCTGTAAGCATATCTGTCGTTTAATTGAAAGTTTGCAAATGGAACATTTCATAGCAGTTTATACCTGACGACTTTTTTTTCTCTCGTTTTTACTGAGATCTTGATGGGGGGAAAAAACCCGAATGTGAAATAAAACATGACATGTCGTTTTTTGTTTGTTTGTTTGTTTGTTTTTTTGTAACGTGGGGCGCTCGTAGATTCTTCGCGTCGATCTGATTCCCGCGGTGACCCGTGAAGGGGGGGGGGGGGGGGGGGGGCTTCAGCGGGTGGCGATAAATCAACAGGCGGAGGGTGTAAGCGCCTGACGCTGTACCTACCAGCACGACGAGGCCTTGACACAGTGGAGAACAGCCAGGGCTTTTTGGCAAAGCATCTAAACAGCTGCCAGAGCCCAGATAACAGCGCACACCACGGCAGGAGAAGCCGCCCCCAAACCCCCCCACCCCCACCCCATCCCTCGCACGATGCTGCGCAGTATCACCGCCAACAATATCTTAAATCATACGAAATTCGCGGCGATATGCAAATCATTTTCCCGGGGACATGAGCTAAAATGTGAGGCGATCGGTATTTCGCAGCGTGGGTGTCGTTCGTAATGTGTGTGTGGCTCTCAGATCACGGTCCAAACCGAAGGAGGGTGATCTTGGCCAAGGTTTGGACGAGGAAGGATTTTAAAGGTTGACCGGAGTTGACCAGACCAGGTTGGCCAAAATACGTTTACTGGGTCTGCAATGAGGTCCATTCATAGTTGTGTTCAATCCCAAACGTATTATCTAACAGACAGACAGACAGACAGACAGACAGATAGATAGATAGAGAGAGAGAGAGACAGACAGACAGATAGATAAAATGATTCTGACTAACCAGAGTCTCAGTTTTATGATTTCACTGTGTAATTTCAGATCTCAAACTGCAAATACTGCCAGGAAAACCCCCACTTGACCTGGGGCTGCTTAACATGAAATTTGACGCTACTCAGCAGAATTCTGTCTCTTCCTGAACTTTCTGAACATGTATGAATATGGTAAATTTGTCAGAGCTGTCCGGTTGGTGCGTTAGTGTGGACGGAACCAACGCACACGCATTGTGAAACTTTCTTGTAAAGACAGATTAGCTCCGCTCTTCCGTCTTTCTATTCTTGGTAACGAAAAATGATTTATGATATAAGTAATCATATTTCAGCTTTAAATGTTCAAGGCTGTTAAAACGAGGTTGCCCTTGTGAGTGTCAAAATACGCATGTACCTATTGTTGTTTACGGACAAAGCAGCGTTGGCAACGGGAAGAGACCACTGTTTGGTTTCAGGAATACCTCAAGGCCAAGAAATTAGAATCAAAGCTTGTGCCAGTACATCTCTCCGTACAGAACATCCAATCGGTGCGCCATTGTTCAAGCCAGCTCTATATTTTCACTTTGGGTGGGGGTCGGAGGGGCTTCGGGGGGGGCGAGGAGTGAAATTTTTGGTTTAGAAGCTTGTGGACGCTGACACATCTACGCACAGACACATCTAGGCATTCTCACTCACGCTCACAAACTCAGCTCTCATGCAACCAATGATGTCATGCTCTCTTTCACGATCAGTTATGAATAAAGTTAGGGATCTGACCTTCAATCCACTATCTAATATGTATGTTGTTGAAAATGTTGCGTTTTACTGATTGTGGGATTTGGTGAGTATATCAGAGGTGTTATAATACTTCAGACAATGATCTTTTTCATGAAACTGTCACTTTCCATCTCTATATTACTCATCATACAGTCATTTGTCATTTGCCCAAAGAAACCTGACCAAAGCACTATCCAGTCACTGGGAGTCTCATACTATACAATATTCTTTTTACTGATATTATATATATATATATATATATTTTTTTTTTTTTTTTTTTTTTTTTTTTTTTTTTTTTTTTTTTTTTTTTGAAGCGGAGAGAAGGTTAAGGAATGCATGCCAAGCAAAAATACACACACGCTGAAGTCAAAGCAATGTGGTGATGTCTGGGTTCTGTCTTTATTTTGCTCTCAGATATCTCTGCTTGGAGTGAGAGACGCTGAGTGTTTGAGCCTGAGCGGGTACACACCGTAGTCACAGCACTTTAAACCAAACACAGCCAGCCTTGAGATGCACACCAGACAGACTGTGGGGGTTCGAACCCAGATCCAGTGCTTACACCCTCTCCGCAACTCCGAGTCACACTCTGTGCGAACTCAAAGTGCTGATATCATACACATCTTTATACAAACACGTACACAACCGCAAATGGTACCATTTTAAGAGTTGATTTTGGACAATAATGTTCTTCGTTGATTTTCGTGTGCATACTGACAAGGACATACGTTGTGAAGCTGTTAATGACTTACACAACACTGCCACTGATCACTGCTTAACACCTGGTTTTATGATTCTTAGCTGAATGGAAACCTGTTATGTGTGTGTAAGTTAATTCTGACGTCCAATAATACGGACGAATGTTCCATTAGCTGTAAGTGTTCCTTACAATGAAATACCATCGTTCTTAGGGGGTCTTAAATTGCGTTGATACTATTTGTTTAATCTTTCTAACAATTCAGTTCAATTATTTCTTGCTAATGTGTATGGTCCTAAAAGTTACACGCAGTATAAAATATCTAGTCTTATTTACCGACTGTGCTGACAAACTGAAGCATTCACTCAAACAATTACATGAATTGGTCCAAATGAATTTGTTCTGATGATCTTGCCATCGGGTCTCAGTCAGGCACAAAAGACGACCATCAAAGTTACGCACAGTATGGAACAGGACGACGGGACGGACTCAATAAAAGCTGCAAGAAAACCGGAGCAAGTTCATATTGGGTAAGGGATAAGAAGGCTGACCCGGAGGAGCGCGCGTCCTGGGCCTGTCAACGGCTCTGTCACAAAAGTGCGGCCACGCCGTTATTCGAGAAGTTGGGAGTTAGGTGCGTGATATTATAGCTTAGTGGGCGAAGAAAAAACTATTGGTATCACAGATCGTAATGTGTACAGCTGAGCTATCATCATTTGAAAGTAACCTAGCTATAACGTTCAAGAAAAACAAACAATGGTATTTTGAAACGTTATACGCACAGTAGGCCTAAATATTAGATGTTAAACCACCGGACCCAATGGCTCATCTCAAAATATAACAAATATAACCCCAAAATTTTCTTTTTAACCTGACTGTACATTTAAGAACTGACTACAGGTCTAGTGAGTAAATAAAATATGAGTAATACGCGGGTTTAAATGCTTTGGAGTAATCCCCAATATCGAAGAGAGTGCATCATCAGTTCGCGAGTCGTCACATGAGTATTACACCCAATGATAGTGGTTCTAACCTTGTGTTCAGTGTGCCAAGGAGAAAAATACAGAGCGGCGAGTTTAGGTGGTCACTCTGTTCGCCAAGCAAATTAAGCAGAATCGCGTAAGGTTGGTCAAAAATTGTTTTTCTGGATTGTTCAGACCGACCACCTGTGTTTTTATCATCTCTCATTTCAGAAAACAACGATATGTTAGACTTGGGGATTATAGGTGAGTGTCGTTTTTATTCTGTTTGTAAATTCACTGTTATACACGAAGTTTCCACGGTAGGCTTTGCCGACTTTTTCATATGTGTAAACGAATTTAAGAATAACAGTTATCGAAAATGAGAGGAAATGAAAACATTTACCCAACGTACCTGCTAATACATTTATCCGGGCATCAAACAAGCTAAAATGCACGACATGTGTAAACTCCTTGCCGTGGAGGGACACGCGATTACGAATAACGATTTCACACAGCAAAATGTGCTGAACCAGTACTTAACCTATGTGAATTTTACATATTGGACACAATGTTCTTTCTTTCTTTCTTTCTTTCTTTCTTTCTTTCTTATTCATGGATTTAATAGTCTTATCACAAAAAACGGTGTTATAAGAGCAGTTTCGATTTTTCAGAAAGTAAATATAATTCGATTTTCTTAAAAAATAGCTAAATATTAAAGTTCTAAGTAAGACTACTTAAAGTGTTTCTCTAATTACTGGCAATTGAAACACTGGTTCTATGAAAAGACCTCAAGAAAAAATGAAACATTCTGTTAAGCACTTGAGCGCCTTCGTTTTGTATTGCTAAATCTCGAGCTCTTTGTGAGTGACCTTGGCGTCAAAATAGAACAGCCGAAATGAATCCAGTCACAAATATGTACAGAACCCCTTTCTAATTATTGAGATGTGAGTACGCAGGCTACATTAAAATGTCTCTCAATGAAACAAGATGCAGAAAATTTAAAAAAGATTTCGTGTAGCCTACAAAATGAGTCAGGTTTCACAACACACTTTGCTTGCAAGTGCATTTTCAGTCAGGCTGCCTTAATTTAGACTTTTAAAAAAACAGACGATTAAATCATAAGACGTCTGTAAGACGTAAATACTTTTTTGTTGTTGTTGTTTTTTGTTTTTAAGAAGAATTAATTATTCATTCTGTACAAGAGCGAGATCACAGGAATGTCTTTGAATAACCAATACATTTTACACCTTAAAACGTTTAAACAATCAGATAAAATTATAATACGAATAAACATTTTATTAAATTTCTGATGTACAACATCCTTGAAAATGTTTTGTGCATGCTGGTCCAGTCATTAACGATTAGTTTTCGCGTTTATTCAATGTAGTAGTTGCAGTAACATTTTTTATATGGTATTTGTGCGCTTGTCTCACAAATAATGATAAACTATGAAACCAAACTAGCTGTCAACTTTAAAATTGAAGTGTTCGATGAAGAATAAAAAATGTATTACTCTTTCTCATGATCAGTATTTCAGCGTTTCGACTATAATCCAAGTATAAGCTATAACGAAAAGTCACGAATGCCGTGTGAATAAATGTAATATTGAACCCCATGGCACTAACTTAAAAAAACCATGTGTGTGTGTGTATGTGTGAGTGTGTGTGTGTGTTTGCGCGCGCGCGTATGTGCGTGGTGAGCAAGTGCGTGTGTTTAGAGGGACAGTGGGCGGGTGTGTGGGACGCGTGTGTGTGTGTGCAGGGGGCTTGGCAAAAACCCTATTAAAGGTCTTATTGAAAAGTATGACAATCGACACTGCTCAGTGATTGCACGGCTGCATGTGCGTGTGCGGCGTTAGCGGACGCGTGGACTCGCTTTTTACTCGCGCGTCGGTAATAGACTCCACTCTGTCCGCAACTGGATTCGCACAGCTGGAGTATCGTCATTCAAACTGTGACTGAATTTGGCTGACAGACACAGAGGTAAATTTTTACACGTTGTTAAAATATATCCATGGCTGTTTGCATCTGGGTTGAGGTATAGATCATAAACAAAATCTACAATTCACGCTTTATATTGACCGGAATATGAACAGAACGGTGATATGATTTGAAATGTGTGTCTTGGAGCGTTTGCAGGGTTTTGATTTAGTTCAACGTCTTGCCATTTACCAAACCTTTCAGTAAACATAACAGGGTATGGAAAAAAAAGAATGCGAAAATGTTGTATACAGCTGATCTTCTGCCTCTCACTTTACACGCTTATTGTTCGGCCATTTGTCGGGTTGACAGTTTTCTCTGTTCAATTTTCCAACTATTCTGGAATGGAACACAATCTGTTAATTTTTTTAAGTCTATAATTACAGCTGATAATACATGCAGGAGGTATATCTATATGAAACGTTATAATTGTTTACCAAAACACCATAAAATAGACTTACCGATTCCTAATTTAAAAAAGAAAAAAAGTCATAAACTACTCTTTTACAGATACCGCCTTCACGTCAGCTCCTATATGAAACATCTATATTTTTCCGTTTTTCCTCTTGATTATGAAGCATGAATTTCACACTCATGAATCTGAGTTTTTAGTTCCAGGTAGATCCGAGAAGGTGATGGACTTTCCACACGAAGAAGACCTCGAGGAGCTATGTCCAGTGTGCGGTGATAAGGTGTCCGGCTACCATTACGGACTACTGACCTGCGAGAGCTGCAAGGTACCACATGTAATTTGACATTCTGATTATTCCAACAAGTGTCTTTCTTTCTGAGCTGATGCCGATAATAACTGCCGTCAAATTTATTTCAGGGCTTTTTCAAGAGAACAGTACAGAATAACAAGACGTACACGTGCAGCCAAAATCAAGACTGTGGTATAGATAAGACCCAGCGAAAAAGATGCCCTTTCTGTCGCTTTCAGAAATGCCTAAGCGTGGGTATGAGATTGGAAGGTAAGATTTTTTTCCCCATTTACATATCACGCTGTGGGCCACACAATCCTCACTTTTCTACTTTTCTACTTCAAAATAACCGCTAATATTTGGTTTATTGTTACGCGCTTCAGTGCATTATAATGACATTAACCTCGATTATAGGGATACGACTTCCACTCCTATTCTTTTGCATAGCTGTCTGCTAGAAACCGTGTGATGCACCATTGCACATAAGGCCTAGATGTGAAAAAAAAAAAATCGTTCAGTTGACTGCTAAAGATTGTTTTTAAGCATTCACGCGCATTCTTCAGAATTTTACAGTGGCAAAAACAGCTCGCGCAGTGGTTGGTCTGTGCTTCTGTCTTTAACGTTGTTCCATGGCTAGTAGTTGTCTGTGGGATCCCACACGTGTGATTCCCAGACCGTTGTACAGAAAAGCACCTGTTTCCGCTTGGGCAGTGACACATTCCTGAGCTCGTGATAAGATTCTGGGATGTAGCAGTACTTTGCTTCAGTTGTTGGAAAAACTATCGTGAAAAATGTCCATATGAAGAGAGAGTCTTGTTTTTAGCTAGGATTGTTCCGAGGCTGTTTGGAGACCAGCATTCCTGCCTAAATTTGGGATTTTTCCTGGTCTTCCAAAAGCTCTTGTTTACAATGACAGATAACTTTAATGAAATATCTTGTTTTCATCTGTCCTATTACGAAAGATATACAGCATTTTGGAATGAGATTTACTCCCAAACACAGTAGCCAACTCAGTAACAAAGTGCAACACTGGCGTACAGACACGCATACACAGGCACACAAATTTCCAAGGGCTAGGTTTGTGTTTTTGGCTATGACTTTTATGATCCTACAGTAGTTTACATATTTGAAAAAAATGTCTGTCTATTTTCTCTTTGGAAAAAAAAAAAAAATTGTCGCTGAAAATATTTTCATTATTCCCCAAGGCACTTGTTTAGACTTTGGCTCCATTTTACGCTAATCATCTCTTTTTCTGTCTGTTTCTCCCCCCCCCCCCTCCTCTCTCTCTTCTCTCTCTTTCTCCCCAGCGGTTCGAGCAGACCGAATGAGAGGGGGAAGGAATAAATTTGGTCCCATGTATAAGCGGGACCGTGCGCTCAAACAGCAGAAGAGAGCTTTGTTAAGGGCCCATGGCTTCAAACTGGAGACAGGTCCTCCTCTGGTGACTCCTGCCCAAACAGAATACCCTTACTCAGGCAGCATCCCAGGCCTCCTGCCCCCCTCTCTATCCCCAGGAGACTATGACTGCTCCCCCCTTTGCCCCCCTTCCTTGGGTGTAGCTTTACAAAGCTACGGCCAGTTCTCCGCCCAGTATCAGTACGGTGCGCCCGCTCTCCCAGGCAGATCCATAAAGACTGAGTACCCCGAACCGTATTCCAGCTCTCCGGACTCTTCTCTGGGGTACCCGTACCCGGAGGTGTGCTTGCCCGGTTCCCCGCAGACGCCCCCCGCCGGACCGGGCGCGCCGGCTCTGGTCCTGGAGCTGGTGCGCTGCGACCCGGACGAGCTGCAGGTGCAAGGGAAGATCAGCGCCTACCTGCAGCAAGAGCAGAGCGGGCGGGGCAAAACCGACAAACCACGCCCCTTCACCCTGCTGTGCCTCATGGCAGACCAGACGCTGTTCTCCATCGTGGAGTGGGCCCGCAGTTGTGTCTTCTTCAAGGAGCTGAAGGTATGACAGACAGGAGGGGTGAAAAAGAGAGGGGGTGGGAGGGGGAGGGGGGGGCGGGGGCGGGTTCAGGGTGGAGGAGAAGGTGGTAAAGTGGAGCGATTTGAGGGCAAGGCGTGTCACTCAGTTCCACCGAATATTCGAAGTGTTTTCTAATTGTATGTTTTTTGATATCCCATAGAAGGTGTATGGGGGAATTCATGCGGTGTGTCCAAACTGGCCAAAGATGCATTTAAATCACTAAATACAACAAATATATTATTTACCTTTATTTCATTTAGTTTGTGGTATGTAATAACACATTTAAGACTTTATAAGTGTGTGTGTGAGTGTGTGTGTGTGTGTGTGACTACGAGAAATGAATCATTATTGACATATAAATCAGTACTGATGGTAGAACCGGTTCCCTGCTGTGACCCCACCTCTAATGACACACCGATTATCACTATGCATAACATTCTAAAATCTAATCTTTTATAAAACTGTTTGTGATTTTTTTTTTTTTTTTGTAAAAGAATCTGGGTCGGTGGAAGGTGTTTTTTTTTTCTGGGCATATCCTGATATTCTGTTGCCTTGCTTTGTATCGTATTACATCTAACATTTAGGAACACTGAGACATTTAAATGAGTTGGGTTTTTTTTTCTGGAACTATTTGAAAACAATTATACAACATACAACGCCTCTTCACTCATATTTTTGCCGTAGCATTTAGCATTCGGCAGCTCCCTTCCCGTGTTTTTTTTTTTATTAACGACGAGAACCAGTCACTTTTCCACAACAGAAGCGCCGGTTGAATGTAACAGACTAAACAGGGTACGCTGAGGCACGCTGATGATCTGAGATTCATCCTGGGGTCTGTAACAGAGACCATGCTGACGTGAGAGAGCGTTTGGAAAGTTTTTCGGTTTTCGGATTTCGCTCGGCCGACGCGGGGCCCCGGGCTGAAAATGACCGGCGTGATCAGTGAGCGTGAGTGGGTGTGTTTGAGTGAAGGAGAACGTGTAAGATAAAATTTGTGTTAGCTCATATCTGTGAGGATGTCGTTTGATCGAAGACAACTCACTGCGGCTATCAGTCAGCAGTTTCTTTCTCACACACAGAATTTGTATAATGCATACGATTTACACGTATATGATCTTTCACTCAGCTTACAGATACGGTCATAAGAGGCTTGCAATTTCAGGTTCAATGACACAACTCAGATCAACTCAAAACGTTCTGTCTTTTCATACTTTTCATCATACATTTTGACAGTTGTTATCGTTTGCTGTTTATGAACTCTCTAGATTTTTTTTTGTGTGTGTGTGATTTTTGCTTGATTGTGTGTTTTTGTTCATTTTGGGGGGGGGGGGGGGGGGGGGGGGGGTTGACAGAAATGGTAACTCTAAAACCCAAACCGGTTTTCTATTCAGCTCAATACATTGTTTCTTTCTGTCTCAGGAACTGTCGACAGACACACGTAACGCAGACAATAGATCTGTTGTCTGTTGTGAAACAGCAAATGACACAAGTATTAAAAAGGAGAGAAATACGAATCCGTTTTCTTTTAACAAAGTAATACCTCTCAACCACATCTCTGAGAATGGCTAGTTTATGCCTGTGGTCACATTTGCTCATGAGGGAGAGAGACAAGTTAGAATGTGTCTGTTTAAATGTCCTGTTTAAGTCCGTCTGAACGGATCGTGTTAACCTGTTGATTTCCCTGATATTTAAAATGTTGATAATTATGCTTGTTAAGCTTTTTACAATTTTACAATTTACAATTTTGTTATTTGGCAGACACTTTTAGCCAAACACAGTAACACAGTAACACAGTAGAGACTGTTATTAAAGAGAGCTCTTAAATGTTTATTCTGTGCATAAGTTTTCATAATTCTCACTACTGCTTATTTAATTATCAAGTTTATTGGACCATCAAATGCATTAACTCCCTGGAGAAAAAACTGCAAGTTTCATGAAGTAGTTAAATTTTCTGAGGCGCTCCAGTATCGAGGTTTCGATATGAGAGCTTTACAAACCTCAACAAAGGTTTATCTATCATCCGAAACGGTCGCGATAACCGCCCGGATCCAAACTGAAGCGTTCCGTCTCTGCCCCTTCCCGTGTGCAAGGCGTTTTGTATCAGTGCTAAACATTAAGTTAGCTCCATCACTTTGTTCTGATGTTCCCATAGCAACCAGTACCCCTTTATGACACGTACGTTCAAAAAAAAAAACAAAAACCCCAAAACAACTGAGAACAACACTGTAGGTATGTGCTGGGAGACAAAACCCCATGAACAGAGCTGCTCTCTCCTCTCTCATAGTAATTACATTCCCTTCAACAGATAGCTGAGGAATGTTGACTCCTCTGTGCCAATGTGTTCTGCAACTCTTTGTTGAAAAAGTGTTGAAAAAAGGCAAAATTTTCACACTGAAAAGACTGCTGCAGATGGGTGCGTTTTGAACATTTCGCGGCCCATTTTCTCACCGACACACTTGAGACACATTATGGTGTTGCTGTTTACATTTTGTGTGTGTGTGTGTGTGTGTGCGTGTGTGTGTGTGTGCGTGGGCTAGTGTTGTTCGCTATTTTTTAATTGACTTAAAATTGATCGTAGCGACAACGTTTGAATTTCGTAGATATTCAGGTGTAACTGAACCGTCACAAAATCGCTTCATTTTGTGTTTGTGAATGTTTGTGGGTGGATGCGGGCGGATGTGAGTGTTTGTGGGTGGACGTGGGGGCGGGAACACACACACACACTTCCTCTGAAGCTCACACACTCCTCCTGGACGTACAGTAGGTCAGAGAGTCCCCCCGTTTCCTCTCTTGACCCCTTCATCGCCATGCCCGTCCTGTCTTCCTCTCCTCTGTCTCTCTAAATGAATCAAGACTTTGTTGAGGCTCGGGGGTTGTGTTGTGGGGGGTGTGGGGGTGTGGGGGTGTGGGGGGTGGGGGGGAGATTGGACCTCGGCGCGGTGGACAGATATATCGTTTCATTCACGTAACAGTAATTCTGTCAGGCACTGGACTGATGTATGTGTCTCCGGGACCTGGTACAACACTATTAGAGCGGTAAAGGAACTCTGTGTGTGTGTGTGTCAAACCGTCTAGAAATTACTGACAGAGATGGCCTTCACACGCACAAATAATACGCGAGCAGGGGTGAACGGGAGCGGCACACTGGTGTGGGAAGGGGGGCGGGTGGGGGGGGGTGATATAGATGGAATAGGGTAAGGAGAAGAATGGTAAAAGATGGATAGAGAGAGAAACAGAGAGAGAGAGAGAGAGAGAGAGAGAGAGAGAGGAGGTATAGAATAAGAAATGAATCGGATAAGGAGAGGAATCGCACAGGATGGTGTGAGAGAGTGAAAGATAGAGAATGAGAGGGATGAAGAAATAAAGAAAGGAAGAGGGGGAGAGAGAGAGAGAGAGAGACACAGACAGACAGACAGACAGAGAGGGAGAGAGAGAGAAGAGCAAGAAAGAGAGAAAAAGAAAGACAGGAACATTGGAAAGAGGCGACAACGTACCAGAGGTCACTCCGTGACGGTCGTAAATTTTTGGGGCGGAGGGACCAGAGGTGTCATCCTGAAGGGACAACGGGTGACACCAGAGGACCTCATTTTCCCTTCTTTACGAGCTCTATCCGTTTATCGTCCAGTCCCCCAGCTCAAGTTCTCGGTCCTTTATGTGTGGGGGCGAGAGGTGAGATCCTGATGAGGCTGTTGATCCAGGGGGGGTGGAGGTGACAGTTTTGAGGACCGAAACGGGAATGAGCGTAAACAGAGGGCAAAATCTTAGCTGAAGATACCGGGTGATTCGTTCCATTCGATTCCGGCCATGGAGTCACATACTTTTAATATCAGTTCAACAGCTGGTTGTCGTGTTTTGTCATAGGGTTTTTGTCAAATCCTGCTCCAGGGACGATCTTGACAGAATTGTTTAGGTCAAACCTCTTATCTTGCACCTTATTTGATAAATCAATAAATCTTCAATAGCCTTAGCACAAGGCTACATTGAGAATCCTGGACTGGCTTTGACCAACACTGCTGGGAAAGATTTGTTTCTCCAATTAAAACAGACTGACTATACTCCCCCCAAAGTGGAGGGACGGTGGAATGGCATTTTGTAGTTTTGAGAAATGCATTATGGGAAATGAGTCTATCTGCGCTGCACTGATTTTCTGTCTGTCTCATTTGTGTGGCTGAATAGCAGTTCTGATCCATTTCTAACACCTGTGTGGGGACTGATCCACTATTAATACATTGCCACATCAACACAGTGATCATGAATGAAAGTATAAGTGAATGAAAATATAACACATAATGTAGCCATTGGGACGTGTGATACTTAACGTTGTCATAATGATGATTTAGTAATCATGTAGTAACCATGTAATGATTGTAGTAATGATGATAATGAATATGTTATAGTGTGGTTACAGTTTAATTAAAAAAAACCAAACAAACAAGCAAACAAAAACTACATTACCCATGATCCCATGCAGGTCGGGGATCAGATGCGGTTGCTCCATAACTGTTGGAGTGAGCTGCTGGTGCTGGACCACATCTTCAGACAGGTGCATCATGGGAAAGAGAGCAGTATACTACTTGTAACTGGGCAAGAGGTGAGTTTGCTTTCCTGCTTCATTATAATATATACACATGCATAAATATATATTAAAAAAAAACATTTCCTGCAATCCATAGTTTATACTGTGGTTTACTTCACTACCTCCAAGTCTGGGTCTTATGAACAATCCATTAAGGAGATTAAACTAATAAACATGCAATTATGTTGACTGATTGACTGATTAATTGATTGATTGATTACTTGCCTATTTGCCCACTCAATAAGCTGCTCAATCAATCAGACTTCTTTGCCTGTTTGATTGACTGATCGATTGATGGACAGATGATAAAAACAGTGCTCTCCCACATTTGTCCCTGAGAAAGGAGTCTGGACTGTGTTTCAGATTGAGGTGTCATCCATTTTGGATCAGGCCGGTCTGACATTTGCAGATCTGCTGCAGAGGGGACAGGAGCTGGTCAGGAAACTGCAGGCCATACAGGTGGACCGCAGGGAGATGGCCTGCCTCAAATTTTTGGTCCTCTTCAACCCAAGTGAGTTTCCCACAATTCCCCCAAATCCAGGGCTTAATTGCAAGGTTCCAGGTTCAAGGTTCAAGGTTCAAGGTTATCTTTCTTGTTATTATTATCATCTTAATTTTTTCCCGGATCCTGCCGGAACAGGATCTGGGACCTCCCAGAGTGAGACCGGCACCTATTTGATTGGATCCGGCACCTCCTTTGTCGCTATCAAAATCTGTAAATAAATTCTGTGTGATATGTGAGGGATAATGTACAGCGAGCCCAGTCATTATGGCAAAATAAACCCCGACAGGGCGGTGGAATTTTTGCAATAATGACCAGCTCGCGGTACATTATCCTGCTTACTGCAAGGCTACCTACTGAAGAAATTATCTTACTGGAATTCTTTTATTTCCCATTGAAGTTACTCGTAAATTGCTTGATACATTTTTAATCTCATTAAAGACACAGAGAGAGAGAGAGAGAGAGAGAGAGAGAGACATCAGTCACTCAGGTCATGTGATGAGTGCCTGAAGCGTGTGTAGTTTTGTGCACGTTTACATGACCTTTTCTCTCCCCTGACCTGCCGGAACAGAACCCCTGTTTGTGTTCCAGTACCTCCTGAATTAGAGATTAAGCACTGCCCAAACAGGTGGAGCTTCCACACAGAACCCCGGTGTTAGAATTACCACCCCCACTGTAGAAAACGAAGGTATAGTTCTGTTTCAACCAGAGGCAACCAAACGTTCAAACTGGGATTTCTACTTTGTTTTTTCTTGATATAAGAACTGTTCTCCTTCGGTTTATCGTCAAACTGAGTGACAAAACAGTAAAACACCATCATTGATTTTTTAATAGAATTGCTACCACTTAACGCCATTGTCGGTCATTTTCCGTTATGGAGCCCAGACTCTTTGGCCTTTTGAATCGCACGGTGTGGCGACCAGGAATTCGACGAGGAGCATTTTTTTTTTGCAGAGAATATCGAAAAAATGCGGTCTTGTTTGTCTGAATGGGGGTGTATTACTGGCTGTGTACTAAATTTGAGAGAATTTAATCAGCTAATGAAGGCCGCGGACTTCATTACGTTTTGATTGTTTTGAGACCTTGAAAGTTTCGTATTAGAAGCATCAGTTATGAAACAGTAGAAAAATTCATAAGTTCAAACATATGAGCGAAACCTTGCCAGCGTCTTTATGCCGGTCACAAAACGCCGCTTTTAAAAAAAAAGTCGTTCTATTTGAAAACGCATTAGAGGCTCTGCATAAACACGTTTAATCAGGTATCCGACAAAGGGCAAAAGACCACGGCTTTGTCTCTGAAAAGCAACACGTAATCCTTATATGGTCAAATCAGCGCGTTTGGAAAAGCCATTGTGTACAGGTTGGCTTCATAGTCTAGGCAATTACGGAGTTTTTTCTGCAGACAACGTAGCAAAATCGACAAAGATTTTTTTTATTTGATTTATTTATTTATTTTAAATAAGGAACGGTTTCTGAAAGCAAGCAGTGTTTCAGTCTCCGCTCTCATTCAAACTGACTCTCATGTCTCTCTCTC
>NC_044495.1:58122904-58127904 GCF_902362185.1 Chanos chanos | reverse complement strand
GAGAAGAAAAGAATGAAGTTGAATGTAAAAAAAAAACCCAAAACAATCTTGACTAAATAAATAAATAAATACATACATTTAAAAAAGAAAGAAAGGAAAATTGAATCATTTGTGTCGGACGCAAAATATTCACGGCATAAGATGCCGAAAATCAAGACTTGTTTAAAGATCAAAGGAGACGTCACCTTTAGTGTCTGTGTTTGAAACACAAACACACACACACACACACACACATTGATTTTAGCTTTACTCAGTAAAATCTCACTCTCCTTGCCCACTGGTCGAGGCGAGCGCTTCTTGGAGAGAGAGAGAGAGAGAGAGAGAGAGAGAGAGAGAGAGAGAGAGAGAGAGGGGACGACAGACGAGGTGAGACAGAGAGCACGTCTTTCCCCGCGCTGAGAAAGACACGGCCTTGGCTGTCTTTCTTTCATTTCATTTTTTCAACATTATAATACACAAATTAAGTACGTTACTCCCAATTTATTTTCCGTCGCAGCGAGTCTTCTGTTTGTAGCTAAAGGAATGCTGCTCGAGTTATTTATTTGGGTTTTTTGTTTGTTTGTTTGTTTGTTTTTAAAAAAGAGAGAAGCCGAGAGAATGGTTAAAGTTTGTTTAAAGCAGGTTTGTGTACTGGACAATTTCAGAGACACAAGGCCAACGAGTTTTCAACTAATGTTGAACATGTTCCAGAGTCGCGCTGATCGACTCAAAGTTGTTGTTTTTTTTTTTTCTTTACGGCAAGGTTACATTACTTGGTCCTTGCTTGATAATCTTCCAACCATGTCAGAAACTCTTTTTATTTTTATACTGAAATATTTCAGACATCAGCAGACACTAATTAAGAAAGCGTTTAAGAAAGCCACTGGAGCTAAAGATAGCATTAGCCGCGTGTTAGCCAAGGTTTCAAACGTGACCTTTAAAGTGGGAAACAGGAGAAAACTGTTAACCTCACCTGTAAACAAAACCACAGAAAAACAAAAGCAAAAAAAAAATGAGCAAACAAACATAGAATAAAATAAACAAAAATTCCAGCAGCACACGGAGTGAACACAGAGTAAAACAGAAATGTGCATGTGAGAGATTCAAGCTGTGGACAGAACATTTTAAACACGAAAATACTGATCCAGAACCAATAAATGAACTACATCCACTATAAACATCTGCTCACTGACAACAGCAATAGCGTCGTCTGGTCTGAACTGATCCAAATAATAACAACAACAACAAAAACAACAACAACAACAACAATAATAATATCTCTATGCTTTACAATGGAGATTCTGTATTAAGTGATGTGAAGTCTACACAACATAGTAAAAAAAATAGAGATAATGAAACGGAGGTACTATATATATATATATATATATATTAAAAAAAACGTATTATCAACTTTGTTGTTGATCCCGTCCAGTCTCTGTGTGCCGGTGTGTGTTTCCATCACATTCCGGGCCTGGAAACACCAGCGTCGGATAAACCTGGGAGCTTTTCCCCCCAAACAGCACGGCACAACACCACTCAGCCTGGGAGGGAGAGAGGAGTCCTCAACGAGGGGGAGTCACGCCTCTCTCCAGCTGCTCCTCCAACGTGTGTGTGTGTGTGTGTGTGTGTGTGTGTGTCTGTGTATGTGTGTGTGTGTTGTTTTGTAGCTTCAGTAGATGAAACACCATTACGCGGGTCACTCTTCAGCAGCCTTAGGAAGACAGAAAGAACACAGAGGGGCTCTTCACTGTGCTTTTCACTCAACCAATTAATGAACAAGCTAAACAATCACGCTAACTAAGTTCTTCATTTTAAATTACACACACACACACACACACGTGCGCGCACACACACACGTACGCACACACACAATTCACCTATTGATTACCCTTAACTATGCCTGAATGTAAAAATCAACATCTGTGATATCAAGTTTCATATCACATTATGAACTGCACACAGTGCTATAAATGAGTTTATAACTTATTATGAAAAGGGATTTCATCTGAGGAGCTAGCGACAAGTGCATTGGGCAGCGCGTAATCTGAACGTAATCCAATTGTTTATGATTGTTAGATTATGAGAGACGGATTATGATGCGCGTTTCCGACAGATTAACACAAGACGCTTCTGCCGTTTTGCCATCGTGCTTCGATATCAAATCTTATAGAATCAGAAAACGATCTCTTGGACGGATAAGGGAAAGTTTGTCGGAAAGGGGCGTGTTTTCTCGGGTCTAACGATGAAAAAGACAGCTTTTCTCATCATTCCACTTCCAATCACATCCTGAGATTCAGACACAAAAGGATAATAAGCCAACCCATCTGAGTCACGAATACATGCGTGTACATAAATAAACGTAAATAATGACAGACATTCAAGGAGAATTTCCTTTGTCAGGGAGACATGCGCTGCTTGTGTTCGTTAGTGACTGACAGTGCTGCCCTCTAGAGGACACATGAGTAAGTGCACCAAGACAAGGATTACATCTCCCTCTTTACTCTTCAACTCTTCAACTTACTCTTCAACTTCAGTTTCATTCCTTTTTAAACACTTCACTGTTTAAAAAACAGACCAAAACAAGGAGGAAGTTACAATTACCTGAAGGTTTGAAGGCCGTAAGTTGGACCACCTAAGACAAAGGAAATAAAAAAACAAAGAGATGAGCCTCCTCCACGAAAGTACACTTCAGCCAACAGCTCATAAAATAACAGAGACTTACTTGGTTTCCAGAGGCCGGCTTCAATGAAAAGTTAGCAAAGCTATCCTTTCGGAAACTCTCTAAAGAGGAGACAGAAAGAGAAAGAGAGAGAGAGAGAGTGAGAGAGAAAGAGAGAGACAGAAATATGAACAGACAAATTAGAGACAGAAGAGTTGTCTGGGGTTTATGTGAGAGTGTGTGTGTGTGTGTGTGTGTGTGTGTGTGTGTGTGTGAGAGAGAGTGTGTGAGTGCGTATGTGTGTGTGTGAGAGAGTGTGTGAGTGTGTGTCTGAGTGTATGTGTGTGTGTGTGTGCCTGTTTTAAGAATGCTGCGAGTGGGTTGAGAGTGTGTGTGACATTCACCGTTCTTAAAGACCAGGGAGCTGGATGTGGTGCTGGGAGCAGGGCCAGAGCTCTCACTGGTCTCCAGACTGGAGGGGGGGGGGAGACTGTGGGCCCAGGGCACGGCGGGGGTCCTCTGGGATGGCAGGAAACTGATGGGCTGGGAACAGTTCTGGGGGGGGCATCAGACCAGTCAAAATGGATAAAAAATATAAACAGGTAAATGAGTAGCAATAAAGAGGAAGAGCGGGAGAGAGGGAAAGAGAGTGAAGAGAGAAACAGAGAGGGGGGGGAGACAGAGAGAGAGAGAGAGAGAGAGGGAGAGAGAGAGGGAGAAAGAGAGAGAGGGGAAGAGAGAGACAGAGAGAGAGAGGGAGAGGGAGAGAGAGAGAGAGAGAGGGAGAGAGAGAGAGAGAGAGAGAGAGAAAGCGGTAGAGAGAGGGAGAGGGAGACAGAGAGAGAGAGAGAGAGATAGGGAGAGAGAGAGAGAGAGAGAGAAAGAGAGAGAGAGGAAGAGAGAGAGAGAGCAGTAGAGAGAGGGAGAGCGAGAGAGGTGATGAGGTCTTACTGTGAAGGACAGAGCTTTCCTCTTCTCCTGAATTCTCTTAATGGCGTTCCTCACCTGGGTATTGCAAGAGAGCTCCTTCAGTCAAGGGTACTGATAGAGTTTGCTCTTGTATCACAAGGGCATTTAATTTTATTGTTTCAAATTTTCTCAGTTGGGAAAAAAAGCTGTATGAATAGTAACGAACTAATAAACTAAAGTTAATATTCTGTGTTTTTCTGTGCCATCTGTGTTTTTAATGGGTAAATTTGACCTCCGTGATTCATAATTTGACCTATGAAACCATTTCAAAAACTGCCAGCTTGTAATTAAATTCTGTTTTCTTGCTGATAGATTATTTCATTACTAGATCAATATTTAGCAGTCTTTACTGTTTTTTTTACATTTAAAAATTACATAAGTTTGCAAATGCATGATTTCTATAGGCTTGCTGAGTGAAAAATGCTTTTTAAATCCTGTCTTAAAGACCAATATCAAAAGATGTTGCTTTGTCCTGTGAAGGCGGGGGGGGGGGGGGCTGTATCAAAACAAATACACATTAAACAGAAAACTCTACATTTTTTTAATCTATTTTACATTTGACTCCGTCATTAATATCACACAAAACTGTTGGAGTTTTTTTTTGTCTGTTTTAGAAAATCATCGTGAGCCAACGTGTCAGACTTTACCTCACTGTTGTAAACGGCGTAAACCAGGAATATGTACAAGCCCTGCAAGAGCAAAGACAAAACATGTCTCAAAAACAAAATGACAATCAAATATTCTACACCGTAATTCGCTTAGCAGTTGGTTACGGTGACCGCGCTCATTAAATGTTGTGAAACAAGAAGCATTAAAATATCCCAAGATGCACCTGAGCGGCCGTGGTGTGCTACCCTGCGTGAGCTTAACCAATCACAAAAAGTTGACTTTTCAAGACACGGGTGATGGATTTTCACTGGCTAAACGTATCAGCTTTTTCTTCAAAAGGCACATTTTACTGTCGAATCTCCCCCCCCCCCGGCTTTATCTGTCTCCCCTCAACACGCACGGTAAATCTGACTTAACAAGCTGCCCACAAGGGGTCAATGGAGGGCCAGTCTACTTAGATTCATTAAAGAGAGAGAGGGAGAATGAGGGACAGCGAGATTAGAAGTGGTGAGGTGAGATCAGGTTAGAGAGGAAGATAAAAAAAGAGGGAGAGATAGTCAAAGAAAGAGAAAATGAAAGAGAGAAACACTGATTAGGATGATTAATGTGTGGTTTCAAAGGCATGATATAAAACCCAACGGTAAATCTAGAGAGGAAGGAACTGGGGATGAATCGTGATCTCCCCTGATCTCTCTCTCTCTCTCTAACTCATCGTGTATGTATGTGTGTGTGTGTGTGTGTGTGTTACCTGGAAGGCATTCAGTGAGATGAACAGGTAGGCCAG
>NC_044495.1:58095404-58115404 GCF_902362185.1 Chanos chanos | reverse complement strand
CACACACACACACACAGAGACTAACACACACACACACAGACACGGAGACACACACACACACACACAGACACAGAGACTCACACACACACACACACACGCACACACAGACACAGAGACACTCACACACACACACACAGACACAGAGACACTCACACACACACACACACAGACACAGAGACTCACACACACACACACAGACAGACACAGAGACTCACACACACAGACACACACACACACACACACAGAAGCTACTTTCACCTTTATTGATTTTGCAGATGAAAGGTAGACGTTGTGAGCAGGGGGCGGGGCTATACTGAGGTGTGCCGTGAGTAGTCCAGCCCTCCAGAACCCTACAGCCCTGATTCTCCACCTGCCTCAAGAGACCTGTGGCCACAGGGAGAACATGGCTTTTACCATCAGAGTTTCACTAAGGTTTGTACATGAAAAGCTCGTATGGTTACTCTTCAGTTACTCAGAGACAAGGAAATTAAATGTAGTCTGATAGAACACAAAACAACTCCACAAAATGAGAACTATTTGTCCATGCACATACTATCTCGTAATTGCATTGTAATAATTATCTTGTAATTTTTCACAAATTATATTTGTCTGAAGAACAATTTTTGTGATGTCTCAGCAAATTACAAGGATTCAGTGACCCGTAGAGTGAACCCTTACAGTGAACTGAAGTAGTACCCCGTGCCGAATCAGACACAGTAGTTGAAATGGTCATAGGCCATGTACTAAAACAGTAACAAGGTCCAGGACAAAACTGGTTTGCTTCTCTATCAGTCACTGCTCTAAGATAGTAAACTGACACCACTTTGTCTTAAATGGGAGCTTCCTAAATATCAATTTATAGCTACATCAGTTTCATTTCAGACTGACTGAGATAAATTCTTATTTAGGTTGCTATCAGGACAAACTTAATGCAATGTAACAGGATGTTAATAACTTATGAATCACTTTCCTTTGCTTTCCAGCTAACCCTGGTAACCCCCCCCCCCCCCAACATACCCACCTCTCCCTCTGTCAAAGACGGTATACTCTTCCCTGCCAAACAGAGTTGGGTGGTCTGTTTTTTTTTTTTTTTCTAACCTGTGAGGTCAGATAGAATGACTCAGCATGTACACGGCCTGAAACTATTACCACTCAAACTGTAAGAAGTTCCCCATTGGCCAAACGTAAGTAAGATAGAGTAAGATAGAAGCCCGAAGAGAGAAGTTAAACAGACACTTATCAGCCCCACACCCCGAAATATTTCAACACTTTTAACGTGTTCTACTGTAAAGACTCGATATGGAAAACGGATAAGACAGCGTCTTTTAATTAGGCTATGTTGTTAAATAAGGGCATTTTAAAGTGACAGCCAGTGTATTCAGTGCCACGTGAATGGTGACATCACTGCTCTGGTTAGTACTCGGGTTGGTAATCATTTCTCTCACTGGATTGATATGACTGAGACAAATGCAAAAAAAAAAAAGAGAACTTTAAATGCTGGTATTTAAAACGGTACTAATCCAGTTTAAAAGGTTTTTACGGCCTTTCAAACGTTCTGAACTGTTCAAAGAGCTCAAATTACTTTTCCCCAATAGGACATTTAATCCTAAACCAGATAAGAGCAAACTTCACACTAACACTAACACAGAGCAAATTATGTTCTTACTTTGTTTGCTTGCTTGCTTGCTACTCTGTAGATGTTACAGCTGAAGAATTTTACCATAATATCCCACTGCAAATGCCCGTCAAAACTTTTTTTTTTTCCATGAAAGTGTCACCTAAGGATAAGGCTCTTGCAATTACAGTGACCGAAACAAGGAGAGACATACAACCACCCACACATAGGCTACTGCTGTTGTGCTGTGTATTGTTTTGAGGAGAGATTAAGCACGTATAGTAAAATTATACCGGTGTATTTGTTTTCCTGTACCTGGACAGAACAGCTTGGCAGGCACCTCTCTAACAGCAGGGTGGAGGGTGAGGTTACGTCTGTCGAAGCTGAAAATCGCTTGCTCTTTGATCGACTGCAAACATTCGTTAAGGTCCCGAAAGTCTCCGTCGTCCAGAACTTCGGCCCACACGTTCAAATCTGTAATATTCCCAACAAAGGGCTCGGTGAAATTTCCCCCAAATGAATCTTGATCTTGTCCGAGGATAAGTATTCCATTTTCGTAGATATCTCGGGACGTGTCCGCTCCAGAACCAGAGTCCCGTTTTTTTCCGTCCACATATATGGCCCAGAAGCCGTCTGCTTTGCGCCATGTGACGCACACCTGATGCCAGTCTCCATCGTTAGGAAACCAGGCCTTATAAGGATGGTGTTTGCCGTGAACTATGAGGGCCAAAAGTACTTGTTTCTTCACGTTGTCCACTTGCCCTCGTAACTGGAATTCGTTTGTGAAGACAGGAGCAGCGTAAGAGAAGACGGTGGATACCTGGTCATGTTGACGGTCCCACTGAACTCGCACACATATGCTCACGGCGGGAAGTGGAGGAAAACTGACTTCCACGTGAACGTAGCCATCGTTAGAGTCTGCAGGAAACGACAGACCTGGGAGAACCATATCTGTGAGGAACAAAGAAGAAGAAAAAGAGAGAGAGAGAGAGACCAGATGATTTACATGTTAGGTCTGTTGTAATTTATTTATTACAACAAATATTTTTGGACAAAGAAATGATTTTTTTTTTACACTGTGACTCAGAATGAATGTTTTTATCCCGTACAACAAAGTTGCCCAAAGTTAAACAAACTGTCCTCAAGAGACATAAGTTACACACTGTCACGGTTTTACTCACATTGTTTGGCATGAGCTAGAAGAGGGGTGTTGGCCTGTCTGTTGGGGTCCCTGACCCAGACGGGTCCCTGCAGACCCGACTCTGTTAACAGCTGCATGGACCCGTTCTCATCCTCCCGGACTCCCAGACTGGTGAGGGTGCCGAACTGGTTCTGGCAGTACCGCAGTGCGTGGGGAAAGTCCAGGGACACATTCACCAGCTGAAACACGCTGTCTGAGGTCTGGTGAATCAGTCCGGAATCTTCCGCATCTGCCAGAGGGGTCCAAATGTGAAAAGCTATTATCAGACCAGCAGCAATTGATCAATCCTTCAAAAACACTGATAAAAAAAAAAAAAAGTAAAATAGCAGATGGGACCCCAGGTAAAATTTTTGACAGAATTTGGGGAAAAAAAAAAAAAAAAGTTCTCTCTCAAAGAGCTGTCTGCATCTCTGAGCAGTTCAATACAACATGGCACTATCTATCACATTTTTTTTTTTCAACAAGCAAACAACTAAATAAATCACTAAGGCTTTACTATGTTGACACGTGCTTAAAATATGTTAAACGCCTAACATTGACTTTGTTATTCGATTTAGTTCCCAGATTTCGGTGACTAGAAGCTGGCTGGTTTTTGTAGAGGAGGAGAGGAGGCTGTGAAAATTCAACTCACCCGCAGCCCGGGTGTTTGCGGAGTCTGACCCGGACAGCGTTGGCTCACACACACTCGCAGCCTTCAGTGGGGAGCAGAGAGACAAAGGGTAACCAAACTAAGTCTGAATGGCGTACGGGAGGCACACATTGTAAAAAAAAAAACACTGTACAAATAAGACTTGATTTTTATAGCCGTCCGACAGTGTATGAATTCTGTTCTTGTGCATTCACAGCAGAAGGACACATTCTGACTTGTCAGACGGAGCAAAAACAATTCTTTTCATTTCTTTAAGATCTCTTTTTTTTTTTTTTACTGGTATTAATTATAATGAAGAATTTGAATCCAATTTAAACTGCGAATGAAAACCTCACAGGAAGGCAACTGAAACTAATGCGTGAGTAAACTTTCAGTTAATGTGAATGTTGTTTTGGTTTTTTTGTAGTTTGTGAGGTAACTATACACGAATGTAAGTTAAATTTCGTAAACAGTTCATAGTGAAGTTGTAAAAGTGAAATGGTAATTGGAGTATATACTTTACCAATACATTTCCTAGTAACACCACCAGCAACACACAAGTCATTGTAGCTGCTGTCCGCTTCAGTTCAGTGAAAGAAACCCCCCTCCGCAGAGAACTTTGACAGAAAAGAAACGAAATTAAGGCGAAAATGTCCCATTTCTTCTAAACCGCTGATCTATATCCCGGTGGTATTCTGTGTTACTCTGAACAAAATGCAGACTCATCGCAGCATGGCAGAACCACACATGTTCCTCAATTTTTAAACAACTTCTGTTTCCAGAAAGACCTGACTGAGAGGTTCTGCACTGTACTAACTGATTTAAATAATCACATAAAAACAGAGCACATCAAACAGGCAACAGAAGGACAGGTTAAAAAAAAATAAGAGCAGACTTACTGGTACAGGTGCAGGGACTAAGACTGCAACTCTTGGTTACTACCAATACAGTGCCCCTTGGATTGTGTCTCTGTTCATCTGTGTGACCATGGCTGGATGTTTAGGTGTGTGAGTCTCTGTGTGTGTATGTGTGTATGTGTGTGTTTGAGTGTATTTATGCGTGTCTGCACGCGCAAATCTGTTAGTCTAATTGGGTGGGAGCATGCTCAGCTCAAGTGTATGAATGTGTATGTGCGTGTGTGTGCGTGTGTGTGTGTATTTTAGTGTGTGTGTTTTCTTAGGAGTGTATTTGCTGGTGATCCTTCACTCCTGTCCCGTTCTCAAAATAGTCCCATCCAGTGACAGCGCCGCTGTTTCGTGTTTTACGAACGTCCAATTTTCGTGCCTTCTCTTCACCCTTTCACACACCCACGAGTCTACCGTCTTCCTCCCCAGCGTCGGGTCTCTGCAACTGGGGAAGAGATGTGTCCAGACTCCCTTCTGTGTATCCACCCCTCCAGTACAGCCCTCACTTCAGTAACAAGCTTTTGTCATGTAAATGAGGTTTTTTTTTTTCGTTTTTTTTTAAACATGCCTTCTTGCGCAAGCAGTGTGGAGTCTTGGCACAGACAGTTCATGAAGGAGCAGCAGGAGAGCCGGGAGATCCTCGTACTCCTTCTGCTGGTCCACCGCCGAGGCAAAAAAACTACACGCAGACTGACAGGACACCACAGAGAGATCATGCAGAGGAGAGATAACACACAATGTCAAACACAGTTCACAGTCTTCTCCCGCAAAATATTAGGGGGGCTAAACGTATAGGAACGTAGGTATGTGGGTGAATGCACGATATGTAAAACTTGGCTTGTGCAGTGATGCTGTGATGTGCTGTGACGACACACACACACAAAAAAAGAAAGAAAAAAAAAACCTGTTTTCAAATATTTAGACTGTTTGTTCAAATGTGGAGGCCAGGGAGTTACAGTTGGGGGACAGTTTGTGGAGTAAAAGGAAAGAAAGAAAAGAAAAGAAAAGAAAAGAGAGGAAAAGAGAAGAAAAGAAAAGAAAAGAAAAGAAAAGAAAAGATCAAAGCAGAGTTTTCTGTCTACATCAATACGCTGGGTGCTGTTTAGAATCTCTCAGTGCGTGTGCAGAGCAGAGAAAAACACTGTGACATCACAGTGTCCCAGTGTACACTGTTCTGTAAAGTAAAACCCAGCATTAGCATTCAGCTCATCTCACGCTCCGCTGTGGAGCCTTTCTAACAAAGCCTTTTGAAATCAAAAAGCATTTCAACGGCCAGTTTGGGTTGGCACTACAGTCTACAGTCTTTCGCTACAATGGATGCAAGACTTTGCCATTAGAATAAGGTTAACTGCAATAAATAAATAAATAAACAAACAAACAAATATGATGTCTACTTGAGATATCAATAGGAAACCTTGTATGCGATAATGTTTCTGTTTTTGTATTTTAGTTGTGACTGATGCAAATATGAAAACTCTAAAAAAGAAAAAAACAACCTTCGACTGAGAAGTCTGAAGAATACAAGGTGTTTAGTGTTTACTAACTGAACTTATTGACAGCGTCTAGAGAAAGACCATCTGCGTTTTGGGAGTAATGAATCTCTGCTCTGTTCACAAATTAGATTTTCTGGTACAATGTCATTTGTGTTTCAAATGTGGCCCCTGTGTGCTTCCCCAAGTTTGACCATCTTCATGAACCGTTCCTCCCCCCTCGGAGAGAGAGAGAGAGAGAGAGAGAGAGAGAGAAAGAGAGAGAAAGAAAGAGAGCGAGAGAGAAAGAGAGAGAGAGAGAGAGAGAGAGAGCACAAAATTCCCCCTCCCACAGAATGCATAGTTCCCCTGGGTTTGAACAATAGCTACCATGCCACAGGGACCATATACTGGCCAAATGAATGTGTGCAGAATGCCCTAACCTCGCTCTCCTGTTGACTCCCCCTGTACACTCACACAAAGGAGGTCGGAGTTCTGCTCCTGCCAGGGCACAGGAGCAAAGAGGAGGCCTACTGGGTGGGATGATGACCCCCCTCCAGTCAGGTTTGGAGACAAGAAGAAAGAACTGGAGAATTCTGCTGAGAGAGTCTGAAGTCATCTCACGCTCTGTGTTGTAACGCACAGCGTGATAGCTTTAGATAAAGGTGACCGGCGCTACGCATAGGTTGAAATTGGTTCTCTTTGTTATGAAAAAAAAAAAAAATACGTGTTAAGATTAATGGCCGTTTGCTTGGTGTGTGCTCTTGATAGAAGCGTTTGAAAAAGGAATAACTGTAAATGAAAATGTAGTGCTATCGCTCCTGTTGGAGGGAGTGAAAGTGTTTCGTTCCAGAACTACTCACAGACTCGAGAGTTCAGACTCATGACGATCGTTCTAGGTTTGCCATTAGTGACGTGGTTGATTTTTCATGGTGATACTGGTTTCAGTAGTTCTTATGCAGAATCTAAAATCTTGTTATATTTATGAGTACCTCGTTACGCCAATCGTCTCTGTCACACCTTACCTCATCAGCAGTTACTTATTTTATCTCATAAAGTGAAGGTTCTAGAGAAGGTTCTGGAACTTCAGCTCAGTCTGTGGCCACAGTTCAATGAGAAAAGCTGCTGGTTCGTTGTGACTGACTCACACAATTCTTCAGCATGTTAACCCACAGTGCAATGAATCTGAAAGTTGTTAAAAAAAAAAAAAGAAAAAGAAAAAAACAGCTGAACTGGTCAACACGAACAGACACAAAACAGAAGTGAATGAGAGGGAGATAATGGGACATTTTCAAAGGCATCCCAGAGCAACGGACAGCCATGGCATGAGTGAAAAACTGGAGTAAGAAAGTACCTTTTAAACCCTCTGCATTGGAATGACAACCGTCAGGGTTTTTTTTTTAGGGCAGACCTGAAGACTTTGACCTACATTCAGACTAAGTACATTCAGATAAACACGACATCCCTCTACAGTTTTGTTTTTTTTTTCAAGCACAATTCTTTTTGACTGAATCAGTTCAAATTCAAAGCCAACCCCCTTTCGTCCGCTTTAATGGTATGTTGGTACTGTGTTCCAATACACCACTTTGAATTCAGTTTTCAATTCACTTCTGTTAACATTATCCTACTGCATTGTATTGGATCCAAACATGTTTTTGTTCACACTGCAGTGGCGCACATCAGCACCAAAGCAGACGTGTACTCATTCTGGCTACATTTCATATGAATTATTATTAGTAGTAGTAGTAGTAGTATTGTTGTTGTTGTTGTTGTTGTAAGCAGTAGTAGTAGCTGTATCATAAGCCTTATTGTTATTGTTGTTTTGTTTCGTTTTGTTTTTGTTTTGTTTTGTTTTGTTTTGTGACAAATTTAAAACAATTTTGATTCCTAGAATCCCAAAATGAGGCGCGTGTCAATGATGTCACAACCTAATAAATCCAGGGCTGATATTAAACATCTGAATTTGCGTGTGATGCACGCAAAAATAGTCAAACTAAAACCAAAAAATGGCTCCTGGCGAAAATTCTGAACAGCAACCATCCGAGGCTCTTATTCCAGTAACCTCTCCCTCATTCTCACTGAAAAAAAAGTGTTTCCTCACAAAAGGCGACGGACAGGCCCTTTTAATCAACTTTGACTCATTATGGGTTTCAGGCTTGACAAAGGTAGGGCCGGATTCTATTTTACTCTCTCTGCATTAGCAGTTAAATTCATTGACCACCCCTCTCTTTTGCCTCTTTTGCCCTCCTCTTCACTGTAGTCTCCGCCACCATAGCCCCTTGCCCATCTCCATGGTGACACGAGGGTTCTAAGAACGGCATGGTAACGTCAAACAGTCTCCATGCCTGGAGCAGGAAAGACAATGGGCCAATGACCTACATGTAGAGACAGGGCGAGACTTTTTCCCAGAAGCAGCAGCTCCAAAGCACCAAGCTCTCTGGGACACCCAAGAAAAAAACCTCACAGTCATTGTTTTGCTCCTTTTTCTTTTTTTCTTTTCTTTTTTTTTTTCAACTTCACAGACAGTCACACAATGGCCTGCAAGCGGACAAGCATGTTAACTTTCACAGCGGAAACTCTACAGGAACCGAAGGGCAATGCGAAATTAGATATCACGTGAATCGGAGAGGAGGCTCGGAGGTTTCTGTCCGAGGGCCATGTCTAGTCAAATGTTACAAAAAGTTTCGCCGAAAAGATGCCGGACGTTAATGATCTACGTGAAAAGGTCGCGGTGTGAAAGGACACGACACCGCAGATCTGCCCTTTAAACTCTGAAACCTTTAAACGTGTTTTGGAGCTGATGAATTTGGCCGTTGTGGAAGCCGTCGTGTAGACGTTCGAGTTAAATCCTGTGTTTGTCAATAACACGATATTACAAAATCCCAAATCAGAGAGTTCTAAAAATTCAATTGTTCTTTTCTTTTGAAGAGAACAGGCCACCATCTGTCGCCATCTGTATGTAACACGTGCTGCAGGTGATTTTAAAAGCTGCAGTAAACTGGTCCTCAGTGACCTCAATCTGCAACTGGGCAACAGAAGGAGGATAAGGGCATTAATGACCATGCCAGACTTTAAAAAAAAAACAAACAAAAAAAAACACCCCACTGTCTGAAGCCAATTAAAACCATCAGCCATCACAAAAGACTTCTGTTAAGAGAGGAGAAAGCCAGTGGTACTGTAAAACTCCGAACAAAACACACCCGACTCGTGTTAAGTGGACGCGACACCCTTGTGCATGCTCTTTTTCTATTGATGAATCTGTCTTACGTCACCGACCGAACGAGGAAAGCTATAGATAAAAGTGTTGAGAAAATTCAGATCAAATACCGAAACTAAAACACAAACAAACAGATGAGCAAATCGATCAATTTAACAAAAACGTCGTGATTGGAACGGACCGTCAAGAGGCTGAAATCTGGAAGACTCCGTACTTGGAAAATGGCGGAATGTTCTCCCATAAACAAACATTCCTGAATGACCGACCGTCGGAGAGCGCTGTTTGTTGAAGCCTAATCTGGCCGCTGCAGACACGCTTTACGGCCATTCCCCCGCGACCATCAATCAGGGCCTTTGGCCGGCCGGACCGTTACCGTAGAAACGGGGCTTTCAGAAGGCCGCCATAAATGTGGAGGGCGTCATGAACGAGGCAAGAGAGGAAAAGTCGTCTGGACCCGTTTAGCAGGCACAAGGGAGCGTCAGGTGCGCCTCTCTGTAGTTTGGTGTGGAGCGCTGATGTCAGAAGATGAGTTTGTCCTGACTGACCCCAGAAGATCAGACCATCGCAACAGCAAATGGTGTCGGCTCAAATCTGCACAGGGGCTTTAATTACTCAGCATCTTCCCACTCTACTGGGGTCACTGGGTCTAATCCATCTTATTAATGACTAGTACTGGAACTACTAGATAATGATGCTGTTTCTAAAATAGTTTTAAATCTGTTTTCATCTATTAGACAGACAATGTCTCTCTTTCGTTCAGCCAAATGAAGTATGATGAAGTATTTGTTGTTGTTGTTGTTGTTGTTGTTGTTGTTGTTGTTTGCAAAATAGGATTAGGACAAACAACTTGTGTATGTGGCGTTTAACTTTCTCCTCATTTCAGATTTTTTTTTTCTCATTTGGAGTTAAGGATGAGGAAGTTCGGTGCCCTCCCATCTGGGTTCTGCGAAGCTCCTCCCACTTTCTGTCAGTCACTGGCCTGGCCCGGCAAACCAAGGAATATCTGCATGACATCAGCTGTCAGACAGACTGGAGACTTAACAGTCTCTCTCTGGAGGTTCCCCGCTCTCCTGCTGACTCATCATATGACAACATAGTCCAAAGGGTGTCCAAATTGTGTCTTTTAGAGTCATACAAAATTGTCTGGTCAATTACCAGGGTTTATTTTTCTTCATTATTATTCTTAGCGTGCTTTAACCAAATTTAAAGGATTTCTGTAATTTTGGAAAAACGAATATCAGGTCGTAGAGACAGGCAGCAGAGCAAAAAAGAAACTGAAAAGCTTGTTTCTAAGAAAACAAAAAAGTTAGATCTGAGACACAAAAATGTGAATTTGGCAAAACAACTGGCCCTTCTTTTACTCTCCAGTTTAACCATTCAAGTATCAATTAACACTAAAATGAGTTACAATACTTTAACTGTCCACAAGAGGTTGCTACAGCTTAATTGTCAGCGTTGTCAACAACGGTTGATGCAAATGTGCTAGTCTGTCTTCACCCATTTATTTATTTATTTATTTTATTCCTGCAGGCTTTCTAACATGTAAATTAACATGTAAATAAGGATACTTGTTATTGATTTCAGATAAACAGTACGACAATGACTGCTACAAACAAAGCCAAAACACTTACTTCTCTGTCTCAATGTATTATTAACTTGATAAATATGGAAAGTCCACACAAATAGTTTAATAGAAAGAAAAAAAATCAGAGGTCTAAAAGTTGTAACTTGTGGAACTCCAGCTGCCGTTTTCAGCGGTTTGAATGTGGGAAAAAAATTTCTGATTTTTTTTTTTTTTTTTTTTTTAGCTTTGCATTAGCCACTTTTCTATCATCGTCATCAAATAAATAGCTGTTATTGTTTATTAATTTACCAAGTTCTGGTTACATGTTGCAATGTTACATGTTACAATGTTACATATTACAGTTCGCAAGACTCCAAACTCATTCACCATTCACTGTTTGCTGTTTGTTAAGGAACAATCGAAATGCAGGCACACTTCAGAACCAACACTGGGATTGCCAGCAGTCTTTTTTTTTTTTTTTGGTCAGAGAGAGAGCGAGAGAGAGAGAGAGAGAGTCACTTAATGACTCTTTACGACTCAGGTAAGTGTGTTTACTCAAACAGCAGGGGAATACTAGTACAATGTAGCCACTAAGCCCTCAGGTGACGAGATCCCAGTGGGGGCCTCTGCTTTACAGAGGACAGAGGGACTGGGGGGGCATGGGGGGGGGGGCGGTGTATGTGAATGCAAAGAAAAAAATTCTTATTGTGGTCAAGCAGGAGTGGAGAGCAAATTTATATTTTCAGTAAAACAATGTATCATCTAAACATTCAGTGGTTTGAAAATGTCAAAGATATCCGCATGTCTAAACACACACACAGGAACAAAGAAAATCTCTCTGAGGTTGTGTACTTCATGTTATAAGATTAAAAACAACATAGATTATGATTAGTCTGATTCTCTTGCTGACCTGAGCATTAACTGACAAGCCAGAGTATTTAAACATCGATTTCCTCCTATAACCAAAATCGCTGATTTTGATTCACTGATTCATTCATTTTCATCATTCTTTCACGTCAGTAACTATATCACTCATCACCGTAATGCTATAATAACTCCCTCAGTGGCTCTTGTGGCTGATTCAGGCCTGTAATCTACATTAATCTCATCAAAAAAACAAAAAAAAACAAAACAGCGCTTAACATGCTTTTCCTGTGTTGTCTTTTTTGATGTGGTGTTTTGTGTGGAGAATATAATCCCAGTGTTGTAGCATCTAGTTTCAGAATGGGAGTGGAATGTGTATTTGTGTGCGCGTGTGTGTGGATGTTTGTGTGTGTGTGCGCATGTGTGTGTGTGTGTGTGTGTGTGTGTGCATGTGTGCGCATGTGTGTGTGCGTGTGTGTGTGTGTGTGTGTGTGTGCATTTTCTGTCTTGGAATGCATGGTGCTGTAGAATCAACATCTCACCCCCCACCCCCCACCCCCCACCCTCACCTCAACCCCCCACCCCCCATCTCATCAGTAGCGAGAGAACGTGGTGTCCGTCCAACTGAACTGGGGGTGACGCTGGAACTGGAGAAATGCACTGAAGGTGGCCGGGAGGGGGTAAGCGGTTCTTGGAGGGGGGGGGGCAGATGCACCCTTGTTTTATTGCCCGGACAGAACAGGGGGAACGACACAAATGGCGTGGAGGTGAAGAGGTTAGCAACGTAATTCCGAAACGCGCAGATAAATCAGGAGTGCGCGGGGAACAGCCAAGGGCCGCTGCCGAGGGGCCTTGCTCCAACCACCTGATGTTTCTTTTCCAAACAGCCCCCCACCCACCTCCTCCTCCTCCACCTCCTCCTCCACCTCCTCCCCCCTCAGCCGGTTACACTGCTGGCTCCCCAGACGCTGAAGAGATGAGCAGGCAGGCGTCGCAGTGACACAGGGCACCCAAAGGACAGTCACACCTTTTTTAAAGTTTTACTGCTCTTACATTTGTCTGGCCCAAGCCTCTACTGCTGCTGCTGCTCCCCCTTTGATGTGAGGGGCTGGCTCAGCTCTGTGTGATGGTGAGACAGTAAAAAAAAAAAAACACGAAACTTTCTACGCTGAAAATCACAGCGGAGCAGCCCGGAGAATAACCACCAATCTCAAATAAGATATGAATATTTGAGTGTGTGTGTGTGTGTGTGTGTGTGTGTGTGCGTGTGTATGTGCGTGCATGCGTGCATGAGTGTGTGTGTGCCTGCGTGCGTGTGTGTGTGTGTGAGTGTCCATATGTATAATGAAGATTAGTATACATCTACACTGCACTACAATGCATTCCTTAGCACAGAAATTTAATGGTGTTTTATTATAATTATAACTTAATGTATATGTATAATATACATTATAACCTAATGTATAACGTATTAACATAACATTGTTTGTTCATTGCACATCATTCATTTTCATATCTGCTGTGTTTATGATGGCTATACACATGTTACGCTGATAATGTCTGCTTCCTATGTGCTTAAAAAAAAAGTATTCACACCATAATACTGCTTGTGTACAGGGCTCCTGTGATGGTGCATGTGTGTGTGTGTGCATGTGTGTGTGTGTGTGTGTGTCTGTGTATGTTCACGTGTGTGTGTGTATGTACGTGTCTGTGTGTGTGTGTGCGTGCGTGTGTGTGCGTGTGTGTGTATGTTCACGTGTGTGTGTGTATGTACGTGTCTGTGTGTGTGTGTGCGTGTGCGTGCGCGCGCGTGTTTTGTAACACAGAGGGTTGCGGATGAAAAATATCTGTTAGTGGTATACGTGTGCGGATTCTGTTTTGGGAGCTGATGTCAGTCACGGCTTCACTTTTTTTGTTGGGAAATTCTTTCCCTTTTACCTGCACAGCAGAGGCTTTCCTAAATTGCATGAAGGAATGTAAAGTCCAGTGATTAAAGGAGGAGAGAGCAGGTGATATTTCAGAGTAAGGGGTACTTAGTATGTGAAGCCTGACTGGGAGAAAAAAGAAAAAGAAAGAAAGAGAGAGAGAGAGAGAGAGAGAGAAACAACGTCCTATATCCATAGGCAGAGTTAATAACTGTAACATCCTTATTTGAGATACACGCGTTCGCATCCATAAAAACTGGTCATCGCGTTATTATTTTCGGCGCTACGTTCGGCGGTGAACGAGAGCACGTCTGCTCATTTCCGACGCGTAAACGCCCAGCGTGTAAAACGGTGGTCTTCTTGGTCAAGGACTGGCCCCAGACTCAAAGCCCCACGGTCAGAGAGGAGACCACACGACCACTGGCTTGTTCTCAGCAAAGCTTCCAGATCAGGGTTTCCCTTGAGCAGGCCCAGGAATGGAGGGCAGAGAATTCCTGTCCTGTTCGGAAGAAGAAGAAGGAGAAGGAGGAGGAGAAGAAGAAGAAGAAGAAGAAGAAGAGGAAGAGGGGGGGGGGTCACTATAATTTAGGTAATTGTTTTTTTTTTTTCTTTTCTTGTCAGAGAGGGAGAGGTTGGGGGGGGGGTGAAGTAGAAGAGGGGAAAGACAAGCGAGAGAGAGAGAGAGAGAGAGAGAGAGAGACAGGAAGGGGGGGGGGCATACATACCTGGGACGTAGTAACACCACCCTCCTGTGTGAAAGGCCCCTCTTGTCCTGTCGGAGTCTGGGTGTAGGATTAAGTCTTTTTGAGCATACCTACATTGTCGCACCTGAACGTGGAAGAATGGAAGCTATTGTGAGGAACCCGCTCAGCCCCCGGGGTTCTGGACAACGCCTGGGCCTCCCAAGCCACCTCCGATTGGGTCCCAAATCAAAAAACCCGTCGGAGGGGGGGCCTAATTGTTTCGAACGGGGCTTTTGTCAGAGTACATGCCATTTCCCATTCAAGCCGGGCCCCTTTTGACTCTCTCTCTCTCTCTCCCCTCTCTCTCTCTCTCTCTCTCTCTCTCTCACACACACACACAGACATACACACACACACACACACACACACACACACACACACTGCATCTCTTTTTCAGTCAGTAGATAAGCCAGGTTTCTTCATTCATGCTCTCCCCAAACTCCTTCCTCACATGGTTCAGGTGCACTGCTGCACTGAGGGGTGGGCTGGTGGTGTTCTGGGGTGGGGGTGGGGGTGGGGGTGGGGTGGGGGTCGGGATGAAGGTATGAGGGGGCGTTTGTGCATTTAGCAAAATCATTCTTCTCTCTTTTTCTTTTCCTTTTTTTTTCCTTATCTGACTCTTTGAGCTGTTGAACGGGATTAATATAGGAGAGAGAGAGAGAGAGACAGAGAGAGAGAGAGAGAGAGGATTAAAAAAAGAAACATGTATTCACAGGAGACCATAATCTTCAGACAGACATGTTTGGTCAAGTGAAATTTTGCTTAAAACAAACACAGTGCATCCGACAAACGACTATAGACAAAATAGACCCAGACTGCTTCTGAGCTTCCTAATTGAATCTTGGCAGAGAAATATTTGAGACGTAATGGAATTTTTTTTTTTTTTTGTCTGTCACGGTATTGCGATTGTGGAAAAGTGATTTGGAAAGATCTTGAAGGCGTTTGTTGTGAATGTAAACAGTATGTGTGTGTGTGTGTGTGTGTGTGTGTGTGTGTGATCAGGTCTCTGACATCGGATTGAGTTTGATTCTCTGAGCACTGACTGTTCCTGTCAGGTCTGTAAGAGAAAACAATGCTTTAGTCCTCTGTACTGGAGCTCTCTGGTCTCTCTGTACGACTGACACCACACACACACACACACACACAGAGAGAGAGTGAGAGAGAGAGAGAGAGAGAGAATGTCATTCTGCTGACTACATATATTAAACAGTTTTATTTATTGATTGATTTATGTATTTACTTTATTGACTGTAGACTGTTTACTTTATTAACCATATACCACTCAGAATGTTGTGTTTGTGTGTGGACCTGTTTTGTTTGTTTGTTTGTTTGTTTGTTTTTTGCTTAATTGACTATAGACTGTTTGCTTTATGAACCAGAGAGCATTCAGACATTCAGAATGTTGTGTTTGTGTGTGGACCTGTTTTGTTTGTTTGTTTGTATGTTTGCTTAATTGACTATACACTGTTTGCTTTATGAACCATAGAGCATTCAGAATGCTGTGACTGTGTGTGGACCTGTTTTGTTTGTGTGTTTGTTTGTTTGTTTGCTTAATTGACTATAGACTGTTTGCCTTATGAACCATAGAGCATTCAGAATGCTGTGACTGTGTGTGGACCTGTCATGTGTGACACTGCAGATCATCTGGCCAGAGACCAACCCCCTGCTCTCTCTCAGTATGAATTAACACTGATCTAAACATGACGTCTCTTTAGTGTTTGGTTCTGTGTACTCACTCGCCTCAGCGTAGGTGGAAGGTATGAAAACAGCACCATGAGATTCTCTCTCTCTCTCTCTCTCTCTCTCGCACACACACACACATACACACACACACACACACACACAAACACACACATTAAATATACATATATATACTGAAATATATATAGAGTTCATTGAAGTTAACCTCTAAATGCACCTTAAGTAATCCTTAAATATGAATATTTAGCCTCAGGCCCTAATATGTCCAGATCTGAGTATTTGTGTAGGGAAGCATCTTCGATGTGTGTTTCTGTCCAGCGGAGCTGATTTGGGCCCCTCTGTCGGGCCCTGTCAGGGGGTCCTGTAGCGACATGCAGGGTGGTGAAGAGCGACCCGGGCTGTGCAGGTGAAGTGGAAACAGGAGCCAAGTGTGCGTCTCTCTGTGAGTGTTTAAGTGCAGTCTGCGGGGGTGTTTGGTTACCCTGCTCTCTCTTTCTCTCTCTCTCTCTCTCTCTCTCTCTCTCTCTCTCTCTCTCTCTCTCTCTCCCTGACCCTGCCTCAAACCCCCATCCCCACCTCAGCATCAAAACCCAATCCTCCATCACTCTCTCCCTACTCCTGTCAGTGTGGGGGCAAGCGTGTCATTTGGTTTGTCTCGTGGCACGGTGACGATATGACACTCAGTGTTCTGACCAATACACACACCGTAATACCCACCAGTTTGTGTTGAGTTGTGTTGTGTTGTGTTGTGTTGTGTTGTGTTGTGTTGTGTTGTTCTGTGTTGCATTGCATTGAGTTGTGTTGTATTGCATTGTGTTGTGTTGTGTTGTGTTGCGTTGTATTGTGTTGTTTTGTGTTGCGTTGCGTTGAGTTGTGTTGTGTTGTGTTGTGTTGTGTTGTGTTGTGTTATGCTGTGTTTTGCTATGTTGTGTTGTGTTATGCTGTGTTTTGCTATGTTGTGTTGTGTTGTGTTGTATTGTGTTGTGTTGTGTTGTGTTATGCTGTGTTATGCTATGTTGTGTTGTGTTGTGTTGTGTTACATTGTGTTGTGTTGTGTTATGCTATGTTGTGTTTTGCTATGTTGTGTTGTGTTGTGTTGTGTTATGCTGTGTTTTGCTATGTTGTGTTGTGTTGTGTTGTGTTGTGTTGTGTTGTTTTGTGTTGTGTTGTGTTATGCTATATTTTGCTATGTTGTGTTGTATTGTGCTACACTGAGCTACATTATATTACACTGCATTATGTTCTGTTGTCTTGTGTTGTCTTGTACTGTGTTACACTGATTTTTGCTATGTTGTGTTGTGTTGTGTTGTGTTGTGTTTTGCTATGTTGTGTTTTGCTATGTTGTGTTGTGTTGTGTTGTGCTGTGTTGTGTTGTGCTACACTGGGCTACATTATATTACACTGCATTATGTTCTGTTGTCTTGTGTTGTCTTGTACTGTGATTTTTGCTATGTTGTGTTGCACTGCGTTGTGTTGTTTTGCATACTGTTCAGTTTTGCGTTCTGTTTGGTTTAGCATTGTGCTGTGTTGTTTTACGTTGTGCGTTAGTTTTTGTTAATGTTGTGTTGCACTACATTGTGCGTCGTGTTTTGCCGTGTTGTATGTTCTTGTCACAGACAAATAAATCAAGTCGTTTTCAGCGACAAACTGCACCAGAAAGATCATCCACATCTATCTAAAATCACCTCCATGAACCTCTACACTACTGAGACGCTGATCAGATTTATGACAGATTTCCCCAAAGGAGTGGCCCACCCCGTTCTGTGTCAGTGTGTGGCTTCCAGATTAACTCAATAAAGCTGAGAATCTTAAGACTTTTGGCCCTGATTTTGAAGTGTTAGCTGGACACACCTTTCGATGTCTCATCTTTGCGTTACCCACCCTGCCTGTCTGTACCCATATCTCCCCAGGCCCTGTTTGTCTATGTCATTAGTACTGTCTGTGTATGCGTGTGACTGGACAGAGCTGGCTCACGCCCTCTCTCCACATCTCTACAATACTGACGCCCCTCTGTACCTCTGTTTCAAACCTTCCTCTCCCGATTTTGGCTACTTCTTTCCAGTGATGATGATTGAAAAACTTGCTTGTCGATTTTTCTTTGACCGTGAGGACTGCATTCCTGGTTTACTGAGACAAATAAATTATAATTTCCCGTGTTGTGGTGGAGTTCAGAATTTGGATTTGTTTGCGAGCTGGATGACCGCCCAGTAGGAGAAGACACAGGACCGTTCTAATTTTTAATGGTCTTGATTTTTTGACCTCATCTTGTCTAACTCCCTGAGAATTCTTTCTTCATAGCATGAATCCTCCCCAGCTGTTTGTTTGTTTGTTTGTTTGTTTGTTTGTTTGTTTGTTTGTTGCTTATAAACATTTCCAAGTTTCAGAAGGCTGTGTCATTTGCTACCAGGATGGTTCGAATGAGTCTTTGTACATCCTGGTCTTTGTAAGTCCTCTTTTGAACTGCTTGAGCGATATTCCTGAGATTAGTTTAGATTTTAGACTGAAGTGGAGAGCTTCTTGATGTGAAAGCCCAGATCAGAGGAGCAGGGAGGTGAGGAAAGATTAACGAGAGGTCAACAGGTCTCCTATCAGAGGTCAGAGACAGGTAAAGGGGGCATCGCCACTGACCCCAAAAAAAGCCAGCCTGTTCCCACGACCAACACAATCCAAGCCACCACAGAGCCCAGTCAAGTTATACTCACATATATATATATATATATATCTGTTTCTGGTCATAGGTGACCAGCAAACGTCATAGCTAAGAAAAGTACTGAACGAATTTGCAAATGACTGAAAATATATTTTAAACTTGGGTGACAGAGCGTGTAGAGTTTATCAGCTGATTGCTCATGTGAGTGTGAAGTCATCTTAGAAAGGGTCAGGACTGCTCTTTGGAGGAGACAGACTGAGGGGGGAATGACTTTACACTTCTGTACCATCACCCAAAATGTCACTTTAAGTCATCCTGCCGGTCTGAGAAGTTCACGTCTCCGAACACTTTTTTTTTCTTTTTTTAATCAGATCGGTTTGTTCCTGGAAAGAAGAACGTCGGAGAAGTTAAGAGCGCATGGGGTTTGGTCTCTTTTCTTTATCTTTTTTTTTTTTTTCTTTTTAAACTGTTTGTCGAGCGCGAGCCTCAGACCGCTTTGATGTGCGTAGCTTGGCCCGTCGCACTCTGTCTGCAAATGTGAAAATTACATGTAAGATCAATTTCCTGAGACACCTAAAAAAAACAGATGGTGCAGTCAGCTCCCTGACATCTGAGGCTCTTTGTATTAATGGTCTCCGACACTATTTCCAGCCCCAAACAAGTTGGCTGTTATTTAGTGTGGAGCTGGTGACTTTGCACTTTCTTTGAAAGCTGTTTTTTTTTTCGGGCATGTCGGCCGGGGGGGGTTATCAGGTGTTTTAATGCTTAAATGGAAGCAATGGAACCTCTCTTTTTACCACCTACACTGGAATGGGGCCCATGGCCGTAACAGCGTTCATTTCGATGCTAAATCTCTTTTAGCACCGACATCATTCTCTTATAGTTAGGCACTGTTGATTACACTTAGAGGACAAAGGTTCTGTAGGATAAGTTTTTTTTGGGGGGGGGGGGGGGGGGGGGTTCTTTTTTTTTTTTTTTGCTGCCATGGCAACCGGCTGTATCTCACATGCCGAGGTCGTGTTGTCGCACGGTGGCCTGGGCTGTTTGGCGGTGTCGGCGGTCATCGTGACACCCGTCTGTGTGGTGGGGGGTCAGGGTTGGGGGGGGGGGCGAGAGAAAATAGAAAATGGAAAATTCCTGTGTGAAGTGCGGTCGTTTGTGATCAGGTGTGAACTGCAGAACTGAAGATCAGAGAGAGAGAGAGAGAGAGAGCTGGAGAGGGTGGAGGGAGGGTTGAGTGGGAGTGGTGGGGGGGGGGGGGGGTGTTGGGGTTGAGGAGGAGGGGGAGGGGGGGCCAGACAGCTGCCCCATATTCACTCCAGTCTGTACACAGGCGCGTGCGGAGGGGCCCTGCAGTCACCCGCCAGACCAACCAGAGTGAACAGAGCAAAACACACAACGGAGCTTCACCCAGAAACAATCACTGTAAGGCATGCACATTCACCTAAACACGCGTGGAGAGCAGAGACAGAGCTGAGAGAGGTCTGTTCTTGTATCTGCATAAACTGCAGACAGGAA
>NC_044495.1:58077904-58090404 GCF_902362185.1 Chanos chanos | reverse complement strand
TCTTTATTTAAAGGGAAGCCCGTGTGTGTGTGTGTGTGTGTGTGTGTGTGGTTTTAGAGGGGAGCCATAGTGGGGGAGGTGGTGGTGGTGGTGGAGGTGGGGAGGGAGGGGGGGGACTCCCACCTAGGCCGTTGTTGCTAGGTGCCTGAGCGCGACACAGCGTCAGGTTATTTCTATCGAGGACTTAGCGCCAGTAAAGCTGGCAGAGACATGAAGAAATAAGATCAAGTTTCAGCTTCTCAGATCTTGCCGTCATTCTGTAAACTAAAGGGGAGTTGGGACAGTTTTGGGGGGAAGTGGGGGGGGGGGGAGCCTAGGGATGGTTGAGGATGGTTTTGGGGGGGGGGGGTACACGAGGTCGTTGGAACGGCGGCTCAGACGACTGGCATTTCATTAGGTTACATCTCTCTTTCTCTTTTTTTTTTTTCCCCGAACGAGCGTCTCTCGAAAAACTCGGTAGACACCCTCGGCATCCCGCTGGGTCGCTGTGAATTCCTCGCTGGTGAGGCCAGCCCCTGCAAAAGCTGTCTGTACCCTCCCGCGTTACCTCTCTTCAGCTTTTCACAGGCAGCCCTGAGGATCATTGTTTTGTCTCTGTGCGTCCAGGAGAGTGTGTCTGTCACACTGAACAGTGGCACTCATGCAGGGCCAGACTGGAGACACCTCTAAGAGGATATTCCCTCTTGGCTGAGGTATCATTTTTGGGCACAAAGTGTTGCCAACAGCAGCTTGTGTGGTACATGTATATAAATCTTTATAACGTAGCCAGAATGTTTTCATAAAAGCTGTCAAATGAACATATGATCTCTAATAAGGTTCTGTTGCCAGTTCTGTTTGAGTCAGAAATGGCCTCACGGAACGTTCTAGAACAGTGGGCACTGGCAATAAACAGTCACAGATTGGTCACACTCAGTTATTACAGATGGGTCATAACAGGTAAAGCACTTAAAATCTTGAGTTTTATGTAAGCTGTATGAATTTCATGTCACTGTTACGTTGCTCCAGTAAGTGCATCAAACAAAACATACTTGAGGTCCTCCACATACCTGTAACTGACAATTCGCTTTGCTCTTTTCATGACTCCACCTAATCAGCACATGTATATTTCAATCCATGACTGTTTTACAGCTTTTTCAAATGAGATGTTAAGAATCTTCATCTTTTATTCTTTTTGAATTTTTTTTTTTTTTTTTTTTACTTTTGAGTTTATTGACTTTATCCGTTAAATGTGTTTCAGAGGACATGCTTACTTATCCACACTACTCTCAAATGAGCTGAAGTTCTCATCTATCAGTTATGGTGTGTGTTGTCTGAAACATACAAACAGGTGGGAGGGGCACAGGTTACAATGATTAGAATTACATTGAGGAACTCAACAAAGGTTCAATTAAAAAAAGGTAAAAAAAAATTTTTAAAAATTAAAAAAGAGAGATAAATATAATAACTTTAGGGACACTTACGACTGCAGGATGTCTTTTTAAACAGTAGCAACTTCATGATTCTCTTCACAATTTGATAATGGTGATGGTTTGATTTGTCAAACGCAATAAAGTCATTACCAGAGGTAATACAGCAACGGGCCTACAGATAAACTTCTCCACAAAATATAACAGTTAATAAATACCAAACACAAGCATAAAACTTGATAACCAGGTCAAAATAAACAAATAACTAATTTAAAAACAACAAGAGTAGGCAGGAGTTGTAAAGTGAAAACTTTGGAGATAACACTAATTACCCGGAGGCACTCGGGAATTTTTAAAGTCGGAAAGCGAGCATCCTGTCACGGATAAACGGCGAACGTGTGATGTTGATTCCACATAAACTAACAAAAGACCGCTAGCGTCTCAGGATTAAAAGAAACCATTGTTTTCTTATAGGGGCTGTCAAGTTAGCAAAAGGTGTGAGTCGCGACCCGTTGTAGCAAACAGGGCCGTCATTCAAATGCACAGAGTAGGTATGTTACAAACACTGGGCGGCCCACCCCTTTCAAGAGAATCCTGAAAGCTTTAAATACAGTGGCTGATTATTACCTAACTACATCACTATTCATTTAGCAAGAGTAACTTTAATCATCTATCAAATCTGACCGAAATTATATATCTGTTAGGCCGAAACCGAAAGTTCAGAATGACATCAGCGAGATCCTAATCTGTCAATCTATTTTTCCCTCTCAGTCAAATATGAAGACTTGAACGACCACGTAGCTTCTTGCTCCTATTGGCTTAAAGGAGACAACTGCTGAACCACGCAGGCTACGCCTGGAGTAGCTGTATCGACTTGCTGTCCTAACTTGAGCCATAAGGATAATTGTCACATGGCCTCCAGAATTAGTTACTTGTCTTAACGGACTTTCTTTGATTTGGAGGGGGGGGGAGTTGTCATTAATAATATCGGAATTTGTCAAGGGGGACGTTTTATTGTCCGACTTCTGCAGCCACCCTCTCAAGAAAAGAGAAGAAAAGAAGAAAAAAAGTCTCACATTCATGGGAGGGATCTTAACGTCTATCATTTTGGCGCAGCAAAGGACCAAGACGCACAGAACGCACTGTGACTTGGTACCTGCAAACGCTTCTACCCACAAAGAATAAGAGTCATAGCTTTTGAAACAGCGGTACTGTACGACAATGGCTTGCGGTCTCAAACACAATGGTTTATGTCATTTTGATTCAAACCAGACAACAGCCTTGAAATCAGGTTTATAATGGAACTCTGCCATTCTGTGGATCACGCTTGGATACGCTCTGTTCATATGAACTATTCTAACACTCAGATCGGAATACTTTGGTTGGACTACTTCGCAAAGACGTGGGTAGAGTGAAAGAGATTTGCTGAAGGCTTATCGCTTCAGAAACTCCAGCGCGTGGATGGAACTCTGATTATTTGACTGGAAACACAGAGCGGTCGGATCAGAGAGAGAGAGAGAGCGTGCGTGCGCTCGCGGCCCCGAAAGTAACTCTTTTGGGAGTTTATATTGTGCAACAATCGGGGGAAAAGGAATATTAGGCCTCTTTTGCTATTAGGACAATGTATGGACTAAACCAGCGTTGTTTCTACCTGTAAGGAAATCTACACTCTAATTCGTTATTCGAAATTAAATTAATCTCGGCATTAACTTAAAATTACAATCATTTTAACAATGCATTTTTTGTTTAAACATTGCAGCTCTTTCCATTTCTTCGTGGTGTGGTGTCATGCACAGGTAAATGTCCTTGCTCGCATTATTCGTTTTAGCGTTATTTATATTTATATAATATCTTGCGTTAAGCGATCAGTACGTATGTTTGAACACCATTATTTGACATATGGCAATTGAACTTTTAAGACAGTCGGCAACTGCCACAACACTTTGGGGTATTTGGTCTGTGACCAGTATGTTTATTTGGCTTCAATAGACAACATTTAATAGAAACGTAGAGAAACAAATGTGTTCTTATTTTTCCCTTTGCATTAAAAAGGGGGAGAATCACCCTTCTCCTAATTTTAACCAGTATGTGAGGGAGCAGGGAACACTGACGGACCAGTTGAGCCGGCGACAGGTCCGAGTCTACCAGCTGTACAGTCGAACCAGTGGCCGCCACGTCCAGATCCAAGGCAAGAGAGTGACCGCGACGGCCGAAGACGGCAACTCCTTCGGTGAGTTGTGTGCCGCAATTAATTAACATTAATGAACTTACAGTAGGTTTCGGTCAAGATAAGATCTCTTTCAGATCTGGTAATGCGCTTGATTGGTTTATTTGCAGGAGAGGGGACACATGCAGTGTGCGCCTTGGTTTCAAAAGGCATTTCCCAGCGTAATTGTCTTTGCTTATGTGTTTTGTAGCGATGTGCTAATTTGCCTTAAGCATCAAAAGAGATTAAACTGAGAGGAACTGAGGCTAGCCACATCACGCCTTTATTCAATCCACATGTTTGTATGATGAACAATGCGGAGCTACTGGCTTTTTAACAACTGGCCTTGTAGAGAACAAACACATAAAACACTCAGTCTACATTTGTCTTTTTTTTGCCCTTGGGACAGGGAAAGAATGGTTAATATTACAACTGTAAAAAATTATTTCACCATGTTCCTGCAATTGGTCATAAATACATAATATGGTGTGTTTCTACACATTATAGTGTTTAAGCATGTGTGTGCGTGTTGATAATTCATGTTCCTCTATCCTGCATTGTTTTGCTTCAGATGAGCATGGGTTCACTGATTAAAAAAAAATTGGAATTTGATGGAAAAGGGGAAAATGTGTAATATCTGGAACTTCCAGCTTTTTTTACTCTGGGTTTTGACACACGGTCTGATGCGTTTGTGCCCCAGCCAGGCTATATGTGGAGACAGACACTTTCGGCAGCCGTGTTCGGATCAAAGGAGCAGAGAGCGGACGGTACCTGTGCATGAACCGCAGAGGAAAACTAGTCGGAAAGGTATAATTCCGACCGCTTTGAGCATGTGTTTCTCAACCACTTAATAGTTTCCCTAAAGGATGTCATAATAATTACATAATAGGGTTTTTTTTTCTTTAGCGGACGAATGAAAGTTATCACAGTGAGGGAGGAGAAAATATTGTATTGTAATGATCAGTTACTTTTTGTTTATATCACATATTTAATCGAAATTCCCTCTGAACATACTTGCCACTTTGCTGAAAGGCTGAAAAGTGCATGAAAGGAGTGTATGTTTTGACTGGTGTTCTTAGTCTTCTGTCTTTTGAAGAAGTGAAAACTATGTAAGCATATATCACACATAGTGAATATGATCCATAATGAGATTATATGAGCAATGCAAACTGTCATAAACAGAGGAAAAGACAGTGAGGAGACAAGGCACAGGGAGAGTTCCTTTCACACCCATTCTGAGTCTGGTCACAAGTCAAACTGCTACTTCCTTCAAGGAAGTGGAAAAGATGTATTCACTGTTGTGTGTGTGTGTCTGTGTCGGTGAGAGAGAGAGAGAGAGAGAGAATGTGTGTGTTTGTGTGCGTGTGTCAGAGAGAGAGAGAGAGAGAGAGTGTCAGAGAGAGAGAGAGAGAATGCGTGTCTGTATGTGTGTGTGTGTGTGTGGCATGAGAAAGTATTAGGAGAATGTGACGGACATGGGCACAGTGCACTGGCGGGATCTATAACGTGTTGAAAGATCGAGGTCTCGTGTGGAGCGTTAATGGAGAATAAGTCAATTCAGGATTGTCATGACAATCGGGTGCTCAAACATAACAAACTGCCTCCTCAAAATCAGGAGAAAAATCACCTTACACATTTACTCAACTAGAACCAGAAGTGAAAGACAATGTTAGGAATACTTTTCCCAACAAACAAACAAAAGCAATTATTATTATTAGTATTAATAATAATAATAATAATAATAATAATAATAATGATAATACACAAGACCAAATGATCCGATTCTTTATGGCATTCTCGTGGGACCAAATTAATTATTTCAGTGATAATGTTCACACTCATTTAAGGCAGTTTCCTGAGTTAAAATCCCAACAAGGTTCATTGGTTCAGACTGGATTTACAAATGTTTAGATGGATTTTTCTAAAAAAAAAAAAATGGTACAAATACTGCCACCTACAGGCTGGTTTGGGTTCAGTTTACCATATGATGCGTTACTTACAGTTATAGGGAAATGAGGAGATGGTTAGAGACCCATTTCAAATATTGTGCATATTACTAAACAAACAAACAAACAAACAAATAAACAAACACCCCTAAAAACCTTTATTTTCTGGTTATTAGTTCATTTTTTCTGCGCCACTCACATGGATCAACTGTTTTGAATGGTCAGTTTAATACTAAAGAATCCAGTGAAGTCGCAAACGTGGACTGATAAAAAGATGAGCAGTCCAGCAACAGTTAACTCAAACCATGTCTTTTCCTGTCCTAAAAGCCCAGCGGCAGAGGGAGAGACTGCATCTTCACAGAGATCGTTCTAGAAAACAACTACACCGCCTTCCAGAATGCCAAACATGAGGGCTGGTACGTGGCTTTCACCAGAAAGGGCAGACCAATCACAGCTTCCAAAACCAGGGAGAACCAGAGAGAGGTTCACTTCATTAAACGTCTTCACAAAGGTCCCCTTCCCTTCCCAAACACGGATCGACCCAAACACTTTGACTTCATCAGCTTTCCTCCAATGAGAAGAGCCAGACGGAACAGGAAATCTCCGACCGTGTCCTAACAGCGACACAAAAGAGGACTCACTTTTTTTTTTTTAAGCATAAAAAGGAGAAAAAGAGGCAGCTTTATTTTTGTATATTTTTCATTTAAAAAAAAAACCCAAAAAAAGACTTTCAAAAGAGGATTCAAATATCCCCGAAACACACAAAAGGACGCTTGTTATAAATTGGTCTTATGTACATATGGTAAGATAGTAAAATGAAATGATTGTATATATCTAATATTGCTGTATGTGTATGTGTATGTGTGTTTGCGTGAGTGCTTTGTAAAGGTAGGAGGACAGAGCTGAAAGAGTTTAGGTTCACTTAATAAACATGCAAAAAAAAAAAAAAAACAATAAGATTTTGATCCACTCTAGTCCAAGAACATGTGAACACTACATAATATCCCACATGAAACATCTAAGCTCATCGCTCAGATCATCTGCTTTCAGATGATTGGTCATGTGTATTTCGAACTGGAATTCTAATGGCCACGTTGTAGGGACTGAGAAACGTTATAGCCAGTCAGCTTTTGACATTCAAGTAACTGCTGAAAGATCTACTGAGCTGGTTCAAACTGTTATAAATACGGAACCGGTGTGTGTGTGCTGTTTAACTGATGAAGGCTGTAGTTCTGTCAAAATCCGTTCGGGACGAGCGTGTTGTTTTGCTCCGGTCTCTTCGGTGCTGAAACAGTTCGAGTTCATCATTCGACCCGAGTGATATCTCCCACGATTGACAAAGGCCTAATTACTTAAGAGATAAAGATTAATTACATTATCTGATACCAATTTCCATTAATTTTAGATCAGCATCCCCCCCCAACATATTTGCAACTACAGCATGTTACGCAATACTTTTCAAATTTCACAGCACACCGTTCTCTGGCTTCAGGTTGCAGTTTTAACCTTGATCTAAATAAATAGGCTAAACAAAAAATACGTAAACGCCATACGTTTTGAATAACAAATTTGGAATTAATGTTGCAACTTAGGTGTATTCATTTTTCATTGTGCAGTAGTCAGAGAAATATTTTTACGTCTCTTGAACAAAGTTCAACCATAGACCATTAATATAGCATTAAATAGCACTACTCAGTTGCCGCTTTCTGCTTTCACTGTGGAATTCAAATCCTTCAGATAATAAACCTCAAGCTAATTCCTTTTGTTGTGAACCACTTCCAGCACCCACAAATTCACCTTTAGAGTCACTTCTCTCACCATCAAGGCCTGGAGTTTTTGTTCTGGGCCTCGCATGCATTTGGACTGTTGGGCGGTGTTTCGTGTCACTTTTAGAGCGAAAAGACCTCATTTTCGCGCTTAAAACACTACGGTTTTCGATGCTAAAACGAAGGACAGCCTAATTTGTAAAGCGTAGCCTATGTGAAGGTTTTGGAAAGGTTTTCATTCGTCGGGGCCGCGAAAGTGCTATGAAAACTTTGCTTTGACTAATTATAGCAAGGCTTTTTGAATATGACGGCGGCTATGCTTGTCAGTGTGAAAGGATAATGAACATAACAGCTGAACAAGATGCTCCGTCACTTGTAAATCCGTCTGGTGAAATTAAAAGGGCAATATCACCGGAGGATTATCACCAGAAATTAATTTGGCATTGAAATCAAACACAAGTATTAATGTTAATCATTTATAATCAGAAGAGAGATGTTTCTCGAATTATATTTTGAAAACCAGATTACCCTATTATTATCATCGGCTTTTTTTGTCTCGCTCTAACAAATATTTCTCGCTAAAAACAGCAACATCAAGTTCGCACCTACAAAACAAGAACAGAGTGATGATACATACAAATTTAACATGTCATAAATTACTTAACGTAACATATGTTGCAGCATTAATGAATTAGTAAGAAGAAAATCCAATTTACCATAATTAAATGTTTCACCCACCACAGTTCAAACTGGACAGTGCAGTTTATTTTAAGCCTTAGGACATTAGACGGTGTGACATTGTGCCCCCTAGAGGTCAGATTTTGTAATTGCAGGTGTGTTAAATAATTGTGACAAAAGGCCAGTAAAAAGAAAAAAAAAATAATTAGTAGAATTTACATTTCCTACTAAATAATCAAACACTCATACATTACAAATCTAATATGAGGATAATATCAAAACAACTCAATGTTGTATGATGGTAAGCTCAGATGTCCAAACATTAAAAATACATAAACAAATTAAAAAAAAAAGAGTGGTCAGGTATTGTAGGAGGGCAGTTACAAGATACCCTCAAACTACAGCTAGGGATCAGAACAACTTGGATCATTTAAATCTCTTAAGGGCTGACTCGTGACACCCACTAAAAATAAATTTATTAATGTATTCTGTTATTGATATTCTCTGACATTGCCAATGACCCGATGTAATATTCGGGAGGTGCTGTATGAGCAGCTGAGGAAAGAAAAACAAGCATTCAAACACTGTTGGTTCATTTAACACGCAACTTGTTTAGGGTGGATCCTTACTGTTAGTTAATGCAAACAAAAGAGCAGTCACTAGAGGGCGCTACTAACATACTGGAAGTCTGTTCAGGGTGTGGTTATAGCCATAGGGTAAGCAGCACGCCAAGACAAATACAGCTCATCATGGTGTCTGCATGCTTCACAAAGCGTTCGAAGTCTAATAAAAACGGACCACGCAAACACGGCTGTGTCGTGTGAGAATTCATGTTTTTAGGGCCCGAGATCTACATCCTCTGTGCTTAGAAACATTTTTGTAGTCAAAGATAGGCTAGGTTCTATGCTGTTAAGCATTGTTAGCATTATGGCATGTCCAAATCCGAGAACAAGGCCACGTGAAAAGGAATCCACATGAAAAGGAAGCGCGGTTTGAACGATTTGAAAACATGAAACAGGTTTTGAAACTTTTGCTTCCTCCTTAAAGCTAATCTGCTGACACCAACTCAAGCCACTGTTATCTGCTTTCAGCACCAAAATAACTTCTCTCCGTTCCATGATAACAGGAACAAAAGGCTTGCAGTGCGCGACAGCTCTGAAGGTCAACAACTGCGTAACGAGGTCGCATCCCAAATCCACGCCGCCTATGGACGATCCTGAATGCGAGTCAAGAGCAGGGTCGTGACTCGCGAGCCCTCTAAGTCAGAGCGGCTTTGACTCATGAACCACCAAACACCAAAGATGACGGAGCGACAGATAATGTTAGCCGCTTACGGGTTTTTCTTATCAGTCTTTTTAGAACAAAACAAACCACACGAGTGCAGCTAAAAACGACTAAAACCGATGCATACCGGCAGGTGTCAATCAAACGCGCCCGTCAATCAAATACAAATGACGACATAGAGTTATCAGCTAAGCAAAGTGAGAGTGAAAGGAGGCCCATTTAAATGGACTGTGGTCACGCCCGTCCAATCGTGTGCGTGTGACCTGCTTTTGATTCCACCACTGGGGCTGTCTCACCGTTACCACGGTTACGTCATTGACTAATCTTGATGTATGAGGTCATTCCACTCCTGCCCTCAATATTGATCAAGAGAGGGAACTCAATTCTGCCCCCAATCTCAATTACCCCCCACTCCCCACACACACACACTCTACCATAATTCAGCAGCTCAGCATTTCTTACAATGGGAACACACACATTTTAGTGTAACCCGATCTAATACGGTTCCAGACTACTTAGAAATCCTGTTAGTAGTAAATACTGTAAAAACTGTAATACAGGCCAGTTATGTATAAACATAATCCCATGATTATGATCTTGAGAGGGAGAGAGAGAGGGAGAGAATGAGAGAGAGAGGGAGAGAATGAGAGAGAGATAGAGAAAGAGAGAGTTCATGGTAAGGTGGCAGGGTGGTAGGGTAAAACCACAGCTGTAGCAGCTGTACTTCACGGTGAAGAATGTCTTTTCTCTTTTTCTCTTCCACTGGTGGATATGTAGATAACAGATATGACACTGCAGATCAGATCTCACTTCTGCAGATCCACACAAACCAATTTATACATCCTGTCTCTAGAGCTTAGATCAGATAGCCCTGAATGTGTCTTTGTAAGCATGCATGCAAAAGAGGAGGAAGAGAGAGAGAGAGAGTGAGAGAGAGAGAGTGAGAGAGACAGAGAGAGAGAGGGAGAGAGAGAGAGAGAGAGGGAGAGAGAGGGGAGGAGAGAGAAAGGGAGAGAGAGAGGGGGGCAGGAAGAGGACAGATAAAAAGAAAACGCAATCACAAATCTTACGAGTTTACTGAAAAACAGCACATTACCCATCATAACACGGGCACGTCGGCTTACTGAAGCACTACCTCAGTGACCTTCTATCAAAGCTAATGGCAAAGCATGTGTATATGTCTGTGTGTGTGTGTGTGTGTGCTCTGAAGCTCTTCCTGGTAGAACTCAGCTCTGTTTCTCTCTGACTCCGTTTTCCCCTGAGCCTCGTTAGCACTAATCTGCCTGGATCGTCTGAGAGGAAGGAGGAGCATCCATCAGCCATAAACTTTTTCATCGTAGCTGCTGCTTCCTGGACATGCATGCCCTGGGGCGGAGGGTCGTGCGTGTGTGCGTGTGTGTGCGCGCGTATGTGCGTTTGGGGCTTAAATGCTCGTGCAGGAGGCAGACGTGCATTTCATAGAGCTTTATAAATACAAAACGAGATTCATAAAACGCCAGCCGAGCCTCCCACGCTGCATCTCTGCCTGGGTCATCCATGCATTATTCAGCCTGACTGCAGCTCCACCTACAGCGACACTGCAACACCAGCACTGTGAAATCAGCAAATATTCCTGAATTAGCATGATCAAGGGCTAAACTAAGTATATTATATAATGGGCAGTGTCCTCTACTTTGTTCGTACGACAAAACCGGCATGTTAATACAATACAACAGTCCTGGCGTTCTATCCAAATATCCAGGATTAATAGACATTTACGCTGAGAGAAGATGTGAGAAAAATGTTACTGAACATAAATGAGGTCAAGATTTTTCAGCCTCGATGTTACCCCTTTAAGACCTGAATTTTTGGGGCATTTCTGGTTTCTGGAGGCAGATCTGCAGAATGTAAAAGAGTAAAGGGTTTGCACTGGGTTGAAAATACTGTCGCAAGCAAAAGGGAACTCGTTAAATTAGCATTCAGTACGGATCAGAGACTCTTAGGCATCCGAAGACTTCTATCCCATGTAGTCCTCCCTCTTTCATCTGGAAACAAACACTTCCCCACGGGGGGGGGGGGGGGGGAGGTGTCTGACTAATTTAAAGTTTCAAACAGACGACCAAAATCTAACCGTGCCCCTTAGAATTACAGCCTTGTGCCTCTCTCCTCTCTCTCTCATTTTTTATTGCGCCTGAAAAACCTTAAGGCCCCGTGGTCTTAAATCACCCAGCCGGCCCAGGGTTTAAGACACGCAGTCCTTTTTTTTTTGTGGTAGCCACTTGTGCTTCAGGTCCTGACAAACACGCTCTCCTACTACTTCAAAAAGGAGAAGAGCTTTCGACCCACAAACAGCTGACTGCGCACTGTGGGTTGGAGGAAGCTCTCCAGGCGCACGGGCCTGACTCATTTTTAAGTCGACTGAGTCATTGTGTTGGGTGGGTGTGGGGCGGGGGGCGGGGGGTTGGGGGGGGGGGGGGGGGGGGCGGGGGCAGGGAGATATTATGCGCTTCAGTAGCTTACCCTGGCATTGTTAGGCAGAGCGCTTTTTTTTTAAAAATAACTCTAAACTAAAATGGGGTTTTGAGATTGCTTTAAGCATGACTTCTTTTTTTTTGTTTTAAGAAATCAAATTTCTTCATTTTCTATCACCACACCACACCGCGCCACGTGATGTAATTATCCATTAAATATGAAATATGTACCTCACACACATACACAGAGAGACAGAGAGAGAGAGAAAGAGAGAAAGAGAGAGAGAGAGAGAGAGAGAGAGAGAGAGAGAGAGAGAGAGAGAGAGAGAAAGAGACAGAGATAGAGTGAGAGACAGTAATAAAACCATGTGAAATGTAACCTGATCCATGGTGGGTGGGTGGGTGTGTGGGCCCCCCACCCCCCCGGGGCTGTCGCACATGCTCAGTGTGAAAGCCAGCTGTTCCTGTCCAGCATCTGCCCCCCAAGCCTGAGCCCTGATTCACTCATGACCCACCCAACCAATTCAACGCCACAGCCTGGACCCCACCCCTGCTGCTCTTCTCCACTTAGCAATTTGAACAGTGGTTCTATCATGTTTTGAAAGTGCTATTGCTAGCATAGTGAGTATAGCAGCTCATTGTGGAAAGCCAATGCTAACAACCTATGCTAATGTCTCTCTCTTTCCCTCTCTCTACGTGTGTGTGTGTGTGTATGTGTGTAGCAGGGTCAGCTTCCTGACAGTCAACAAACGGATATTGAGACA
>NC_044495.1:58062904-58075404 GCF_902362185.1 Chanos chanos | reverse complement strand
AATGTGAGGCGCAGAATTAATTCGGTATAAAAAGACGTAATCGTCTACTCTGGCCTCTGAGCAACAAGCTAATGTGCTATTCATGCTAACGCCAGGAAGGCCCTTGCAGACAACCTAGCATATCTTCGTAGCTCTCTGCCAATGTATTTGTATACATCGGATATTTGAGTGTCTTAATATGTGACAAGATCTTTCATTCACTTAGTTCTATAAGAGCTATGCAAATACTTAGTTTACCATAGTCAGTATTATTATTTAATCTACCAGGTGCTGATATTTCATCCATAATTCTCACGAGGTCTGACGATAAAAAGAAGCAGTTGTCAACATAAACAAGGAAACGAATCCTAGTAAAGGCGTAGCACATGAAAATATGCATTCGATAAGACTTAATCAGAACGACTGCTAATGAACAACAGAGGCCTATGCTATATTAAAACCAGTTCTGGGCATGCCACCATGATATGTTTTTCACTAAGGACAGCAGAACGCTGTCAGTCAGCTTCTTTTTTTTCGAACCTGCTTGAGCGAACAGTGAAAGTAACTAAATATACACACTACGCACATGAGGTAACTGAAAATGACACTTAGCCTAATGCTGACAAGCGGACGTGCGGTGAAAGCTCCATGTTCGATAATCAACGTGTGCATGTTTAAGCGTACAAAGGACAGAAAGAAAAGTAGCTTCGCTACAGAGAAAGACCTTTGTCCCATATGTGGCCGCATTATGATAGCTTAGAGTTTGTTCAGCTGATGTCAGCGACAATAAAAAAAAAAAAAAAAAAGAATAACAATGTACAACAGACAGATGAAACAAGAGGCTCAAAACATGAAACAGTATCTAACCTCCTCGAACGTCACAGTAACAAACAGGAAATTATCCTAGCAGTGACCGAATGTCTGCCTACGTTGAGATGAGGTCGCAGACAAGCGATACCTGCAATATGTGAAAAACCTTCTCATTGGAGAGTTTGTACGTTTGTAGAAAATACACGTCTCTAAAATGATCAAGAATTTGTATCACAGGAAACGCCGTGGAGCATATTAAAGAACAGTGTGTGAGGGCGTGTTAAATCGCAGCTTAAAGATGAATTTGAGTTTGTTTGCAAAGGCGAATATTTATTTCTCGTGGGAACAATTCTTTAGGCTACAGAGTCATGTTCTCCTACATGGAATGTCAAACATTTAGTTACACAGTACAACTCACTGGATAAGAAAATCACCCGTTTGCGTTCAGTTTGAATGGCAAACGGTTAAAGCCAATGGGCATTGCACGTTACGACTTTGATTGATTTAAGCAGCGTTCAAACAGGGGCGTTCTGAAATTCTAGCCAATGACTTACTGATACATACTAGCGCATCCGGTAAGGGGCGGGAACAGAAATGTCTATTAATATGTGGGAAGTCAGACGAAAGTGCTCATTTGAAGAAAAGAAAGGATTTTAAGGCTACCAAAGTTACTCTACCTCCAAATCAAAAATGAGGGAAATCTTACATCTTCAAGCAGGACAGTGTGGTAACCAGATCGGAGCTAAAGTAAGTGTTGTTCGGAGATTTAAAAAAAAAAATCTTGAACATTTTTTCGTTATTTATCCTTGGGTTTTTTTGTATTAGGTTAATTGCACATACCCATCAACTGAATAAGTCTATTAAACTAGTGATGACGTATTGTAGATCCTAATAAAAGCGTTCATATAACAAAAAGCGAGGATAAGATGGTTTTACATAAAGGCACCGTAGCCCGCCGGCAATGAATGAAAAGTGGGTCATTATTAACCATGTGCCTCCTTATTTTTTTTTCCCTCTGTGGCTGTAAGATGCATAAGCGAGCCGCATTGCGAATAAGCAACTAGAACGGTGCAGCGCGTTGATATAAACGACTTGTAACTCTTTTTTTTTCTCCCTCCTTGTAAAAAAATAACGAACTCTGGACTCCTTTGGGTGGGGATTTTCCTTTGTCAAACGCACTGCAGCGAGGCAGAAGAGGAAGTTGATTAACAGAATAATTCATATGTCGCCGATTTTCATATTAAGACTAGCATTATTTAACCGAGGTAAATTCCTCACTATGTTTTAGTTCCACCATGAACAATTAATTTGTTTTTAGATTTTACCATATGGGGCCCACTTCCCCACTAGCGCACAGCGCGGATGTAGGTGGCGCCGGTTGCATGAGTGACGTATGCAGAATTTTCAAAAACTCATAGCCTGTGGATTTTAGCCAACCGGTGTCAATGCCGCGCGCGCGACTTTTTTCAGTCTCACGAGTGGAGGAGGGGTTTGACTTAAAAAAAAAAATGTTTTCGCGGTCGAGACATCCATTAGAAATAACGTTTCTAAAATTCGTCGTTTCATCCGAACACGTGTTCTTTGATGGTGGAGCTTGTTTGGAACTACTTTATGTCGTTACGCATCGCAGTATAATTGGGCTCCGATGCAAAACGCATTATTCTTGATTATGGATTTCAGTAATCGATTACCTCGATTTTGAATAATGCTCATTTGCCTGATCAAGCGTTCGCAATGCAAATGCAACCGATTACAACAGATTATGTGAAATATTCAACAGAATATAGAATACACTGTTTGCTATAATTTAGATTCTGTCGCTATAATTTTAGATTTACCATAAATGTAATTACCCCCCCCCCCCCCCCCCTCCTTTTGCAGTTCTGGGAGGTTATCAGCGACGAGCATGGCATTGACCCCACAGGCACATACCATGGCGACAGCGATCTCCAGCTGGACAGAATCAACGTCTACTACAATGAAGCATCTGGTGGGTTTTTTCAGTGTTCTGTATCTGGGGTACAGAGAAGTATTGTCTGGGTATTTTGTTAGAGTCCTCGCCCATTTTCTCATAATTCTATCGATCAATCTGTTTTAGGTGGGAAATATGTGCCCCGTGCTGTGTTGGTGGACTTGGAGCCTGGTACCATGGACTCCGTGAGGTCTGGACCATTTGGACAGGTCTTCAGGCCCGACAACTTTGTGTTCGGTACGGATCGCGCAGGAGAATTCTTTTTTTTCTCCCCCCCCCATGTGAGGAAGAGGTGTAATTACATTTTAACGTTGGCTAAGCCCATTGTGTTTTAACTTTCATGCTTTGATTCAACAGGTCAGAGTGGTGCTGGAAACAACTGGGCCAAGGGTCATTACACAGAGGGAGCAGAGCTGGTGGACTCTGTTCTGGATGTGGTGAGGAAAGAGGCAGAAAGCTGTGACTGTCTACAGGGTTTCCAGCTCACCCACTCCCTGGGCGGAGGCACCGGATCCGGCATGGGTACCCTCCTCATCAGCAAGATCCGCGAAGAGTACCCTGACCGCATCATGAACACGTTCAGCGTGGTTCCCTCTCCCAAAGTGTCCGACACCGTGGTCGAGCCGTACAACGCCACGCTGTCCGTCCACCAGCTGGTCGAAAACACGGACGAGACCTACTGCATCGACAACGAGGCCCTTTACGACATCTGCTTCCGCACGCTCAAGCTCACCACGCCCTCTTACGGCGACCTCAACCACCTCGTCTCCGCCACCATGAGCGGCGTCACGACCTGCCTCCGTTTCCCGGGCCAGCTCAACGCAGACCTGCGCAAGCTGGCCGTCAACATGGTACCTTTCCCCCGTCTCCACTTCTTCATGCCCGGCTTCGCGCCCCTCACCAGCAGGGGGAGCCAGCAGTACCGCTCCCTCACTGTCCCAGAGCTCACCCAGCAGATGTTCGACGCCAAGAACATGATGGCCGCCTGCGACCCGCGCCACGGCCGCTACCTCACCGTCGCCGCCATCTTCCGCGGCCGCATGTCCATGAAGGAGGTGGACGAGCAGATGCTGAACGTGCAGAACAAGAACAGCAGCTACTTCGTGGAATGGATCCCCAACAACGTCAAGACCGCGGTCTGTGACATCCCTCCCCGCGGCCTGAAAATGGCCGCCACCTTCATCGGCAACAGCACCGCCATCCAGGAGCTGTTCAAGCGCATCTCCGAGCAGTTCACCGCCATGTTCAGGCGCAAGGCTTTCCTCCACTGGTACACGGGCGAAGGCATGGACGAGATGGAGTTCACCGAGGCCGAGAGCAACATGAACGACCTGGTGTCCGAGTACCAGCAGTACCAGGACGCCACCGCCGAAGAGGAGGGAGAGTTTGAGGAGGAAGGAGAGGAAGAATTGGCTTAAACCCTGTCTGTCTTGTATCTGTGTCCATGTTCCAGGCTGTATAATTTACTGACATGCAAGAAAAACCCTTTCCAAAGCTGTTTTTTCTTCCTTTTTTTTTTTATGTGTTTGTCAGTTCTGCTGTTCTGATTCCTTGTCCTGTACAGAAACATGCCATTAAAAAAAAACAAAACTTTTTGTTAATCTGTTGTGTGATCTGTTTTTAAAGCGTGTGTGTTAGAGCTCCTGGTTTAACCAGGAAAATTACTCAGGCCGTGTTGTCACAGTGAAAGTTAACTTGAATCTGGTCCAGCCTGTTTTTGAAGGCTGTAATAACTTCAGCCTCTAAAACATCCAGCCGCATACTTAGGCTGAGCAGCTCGGGATTCTAATCCTTGACTTGCTGTTTCAGCCATTTGAGTGGATAAACAGAATTACAGCAATAAAATTTCACAAAAGCTTTTCTCATTTTGTGTGAAGAAGTAACATGCATTCAGACGCATTAAACCTCAAAGGGTGGTGGGGGGGAGGGGGGCAGAGCACAACACAAACCTGGTGTGAAGACACCACCTTTTTTTTTAAACTAAGTCATGTGAATAAAAGCTTTCTGGACAGAACTCCAAGAGCTTTCAGATTATTCTATTTCAGTTGCTTATAATCTCAGAGGATCATTTAATTGGTATTTAAGCATTCATACTTGGCATTGAAGATGTAAACACAGAAGCCACTGGGAAAATTGTTTTATTCTGACTGTAATGGTTGAAGATCACTTGTTAGTTCTGTGGGAATATATTTTGAAATGGAACAGAAGTATTGAAAGTACAATGACGGCACTTTAGAGGCCCACATCTATAAAATGTCCTAGGTGTACTGTAAATATTTAGACAGTAAAATTCAGTTCACAAACGTCACCTGTTCTAACACATACAGTACAACTATTACATAATCTCTGGTCAAAGACATCTGGAGTTACCAGTTACAGAGAAACAAATGCAAACAGCCTGAGAAAAGTAAGAAATGGCTTTTCGGTTCAAACTTTACACTACAGTTTTCACATCTATGATCGTCACTGTTCAGGACAAAAGCTCCCTGAGCAGCTATTGGCAGGCATACAGACTTTAGCTCTCTACCATACAGATTTAAAACAATAATAATAATAATACATTTTGTCAGTTGTACAGCAGATGGATTGTTTGCATCTTTGTTAGTAAAGTATACTCTTATCATGAGATAGCTGGTACAAAAGCCTAGAGGAGACAAGTTCATTTTAAGTAAACCATGTAGGGTTTTAGATAGATAGATGGATAGGTATGTAGATAGATAAATAGATAGATAGGTATGTAGATAGATAAATAGATAGATAGGTGTGTGTGTGTGTGTGTGTGTGTGTGTGTGTGTGTGTGTGTGTTAATATAAAAATCACCAAATCAGATCGTTGTAAGTGCACCATGTCTAGACGCCATAGTGGGTCCATTTCATGTGCTTTTATTCAGTTATTTGTGCATTTTAGCACACATTACTTTCAGATTAATATACATTACATTTAAAAAGTGAATTATGCATTTATTTGTTATTTTGCTTGACAAACATTAAGCATAATTGTTTGATGAAAGACTTTATGAAATCTTTTTATTTTTCTTACCAGAATATATCGTCTTTATGCCAGAAGATGGCGCTGTTGTTTAACTTACGGTTCGTTTCCACAAGAAGTACGAGAGGATACCAATTGTCAATAGTACCAAAGTCCAACAACAGGCCTTTTTCACTTGACTCTCCAAATTCTGCTTCTCCCCAAAACGGGAAATAAAACCAGACTGAAATTGAGACACACAGACGCACGGGTTTAGAGATAGACCGATACATTGTGACGACAAAGAGGTTTTACGATACACTGATACATTGTGGCGAAACATTTTGAAACTGTTTCGGTCTGTCAGTATAACACTAATGTAGACACATAACCATTGATTTGAAAGGGAAAAATGTTATGTTATGAAATAACATTTCACTGGATAGTTTCACATTATTTCATTATACACACACATATACACACAATACACACACACACACACACACACATATATATATGGGTCATTCCGTGTCAAAACAGAGAAGGTTGGTGTTTCATTTTATTTTCAGCCCTTGACATTATTTTATTTTTATAGCCTCAAAAACGCCTCATCTAGGAACTTTGCACTTTTCTCCAAATATAGGGCATTATAAAAAAATCCATAGGCATGCAGTTCAAACTTTTAATGGTTCAGTCATACTGGGAACATGTTTGTCTTCCACCCTACAAAGTTTGGTGAAACTAGGAATAATACGTTTCAAGATATTAATGCCCAAATAAGGCGTTTCAGAGAGCATAAAAATAAAAAAAAAATATCAAGGGCCAAAAAAAATATAAAAACATATATATATATATGTGTGTGTGTATCTATATCCATATCTATCTATCTATCTATCTATCTATAATTACGTGGGGGACTGGGGGGGGTCTGACCCCCCTAATTAAGACTTGGACTCCCCTAAAGGAGGTAAAAAAACAACAGTTCGGGTGGCGGGGGTTGAAACATTTATATATATATATATATATATATATGGGTCATATAGCTATATATGTGCTATATAGCGAATTATACGATTGTCATTGTACAATTCGCAGTCTGATCATGACTGTCTTAAAGTATCTGATAAAAAAAGAAGAAAAAAAACCAACTCTGACCTTAGAAAAACGATGCTGCGGACGAATATTTAAGAACAGAAGTGTGCTAAGGAACCGTAACCCATCATTTAACCAAAGACACTCACCCAACCTCCTTTGTCCCGAATTTCCGGGCAGATGACCCTCTCCACGTACCCACCCACGCACTCCTGTAGCTGGGGCAGAACGGCGTGCATCCCCCTTTTCTGGCAGTGTAGCGCCATCTGCCCAGCCAACACAAATATGGACAGCACGGCGCTCCATGCCAGGTCCCTCCTGCGCCCCCTGGGGGTGGTTGGAGCAAAATGTTCGTCCAGGATGGCCGTGAGAGTAGGGCAGGCCGACTCTTCCGTCACGTCGTGGAAGACGCGCGGCCAGCGGCGGAAAAAAATCGGAAACCGGGTTAGGAGCTCGTCTCCGGCGTGCCGGAGCGCGGCGGCCGCGGGGCTGGGAGGCGGAGCGAGGGGTGTCCCGGGTTTGGCCGTGACGTAATCGATGTAGTCATAGGCCATGCGGTAGGCCTCTCGCACGAGCAGGTCGGGGCTGTTCAATCCATGCCCAATCACGGGACCAGGAGAATCTGACAAACCCATCGCTACAGCATAGGAGTCCACAAGAGTTCAGTGGAGATTTGTTATTCTCAGATGCTTGACAGATAGGATGGCGTTCCCTCCCAAACAGTCTTCAGACATACTGTCAGTCAGCTTAAGTCCTTTACTCTGTTTCCCTTCCCTCTGTCTCCTACAAATAACCCAGAAACCACATCAAGTGAGTGACTTGGGAGTCAGGAGAAGTCTGTTTGTAGGAGTACTCCACTTGCATGGTATGGAGAATTCCATTCAGATGAAACGTGTTTTATTTTAAGAATGCTGGGACAGGTCACTGAAGTTTTCAGCTGAGTAAGCTCAGAGACCGAACTAACTGAAAATCAGATGATTTTAACAATGTTCCTAAATCTTCTCTTGTGCATTTGTTGTCACGTCATAAACATCAGTGTGACACTTACTGAACAACAACAACAACAACAACAAAAAACAACCCAAAAACGGAATACAAAAACACCTGCAAGTAAAACCGATAATAAACTCTCACAGTGACTCACCCTCTCCAAGCGAGGAGCAGGTGCGCCAAAACTTTAAGACCCGGGATTACACAGCAGGTGACAGAACGACGACAAGCCGCAGAAAGCTCCTCTCTGTCGTCGTGTTTATGCTTTCAAACTCACTCGTTGTGTGTGTGTGTGTGTGTGTGTGTGTGTGTGTGTTTGCAGGATTGTGTATTTTCGAGATTGTATGCGTGCACGCGTGTTTGCGTGTTGGGGAGTTCGCGTATGTGCGCTCGTGCGGCCTCGTCTATATTTAACTCTCTGGACGGAAACTGACACTGAATACCGACCTCGTGGGCTAACGCCGCCTGAAGCGCAGTGGCACTCGTTCCCTCTGTGACATGCACATGGCTCTAAATATGGATCAGGGTGAAACACTGAGGTATGAGGTGTTGCCCAGTTATAACCTGCTCTTTGTCCCTCGTCCACCTGCCACCGCTTACTCAACTCACGTGCCACACTACCTGCGCGTAGAGCCATACCTTACATGTCGCTAAAACAGAAAACGGTTTTCTTTTTATTGTTGCGAAAAGCAAAGAAGGTTATTTTTTCTGTAGATCTTCCTGCGGTGGTTTTCCTTACATTTAAATTCAATAAGGAATAAAAATGTGCTTGACACAACTAGAGCGTTTTGTTTTTGTTTGTTTATTTGTTTGTTTGTTTGCACTGCCTGTGATATTTGTAACATGAATGAGGGGGGATAGTTCCACATGGGGTTTATATTTACTAAACATACCTTTCAATGCAGGGCTTGGGCGTGAAACTGAGCAAGGCTCTGGAAAGTTCTGACACATCATTGACTTGATAATATAACAGGGGGTCCACCAGACAGAAATGGTTCAGAAAGGCTCAGTGATGAATGTTTTCTTTTATCTGTGTAATACACACACACACACACACACACACCAAACAAACAGACAAACAGAAAGGAAACATGAGGTTACAGCATATTGTGGTAGAATGGTGTGGGTGTCAGTATTGGAAGTCGTGCCAATGCTAATCTGTGTTTTGTCCAAGGGCAGACTGCCAGTTTGCCTGCCCAGGCATCTAGTCACAGCCATGTGTACCAGGTCAGTAGTCTCATCTCTGAGTGGAACACACAAGCAAAACGAGAAATTGTTTAATCTAAATCTGATGGGAAGGGGGACAAGCATTGAAATGAACTGAATTGAACTGAATTGAATTAATCTGAACTGAATTGAATTGACTCCAGATCGTGAGAAATGTCAAAGTCCACACAGTAAACTGCGTTTTCCCCTTCACAGACATCTTCAGGACTGAGTTAATTATATCCAGCAAATGGAAGGCATTGTAATTATCTCTGTGGCAAGAGAGCTTCGACAATGCACGCTTAACAAACAATAAAAAATAATAACCTTAGGCCTGAGGCTGTCTGATCATTATTAAACTGCATATGGAAAGGTAGACCCCGTTAGCCATCGCTAAATTAAACTGGGTATTCAAAGCCCTCTTACTGTTTTTTCATAAGGGAACTATTCTGTTAAGTGATCTTCAGAGACAGCTGGTGTCGTATTTCTCATTATGGTTATGAAAAGCTGAACGTTTCGTCAGTATGAAATCATGTTGTCCACGAGGTGGCAATGGTGTGCTGGGTGAGAAACGCACGTGCTATTAAAAAAGAGCGAACAGATGAAATACACAAATCAGGAAGCGAGTATTTTCCGTTTGTGGAAAACATTTCAGTTTGACCAGCTGTTGTGATATAGGATGCACAAAAATCATTTTGGCCAGTTGTTTTGTCTTTAAATGCGAATGTATTAATTCGTATGAGTGATTCTGAGCTCCGGGGCGCTTCATCAACGCACCAGCTGTAGAGCTACTCAAATTGTAATCAACTCTGATTGGCTAATGGTTTTAATATGAGCATGGTATTTGATGAGTAAATACGAATCAGTATGAACACAGAAAGCTGATTATCACTTCATTTCTGCTCATATGTCTATCTATCTATCTATCTATCTATCTATCTATCTATCTATCTATCTATCTATCTATCTATCTATGTATTTGTCGTGGAAAAGCGGGCATACTATCACAGTTTATTGTGTGAATGAATGTGAGTAAAGGGGGGGGGGGCGAGAGGTGGTTTGGGGGGAATTAGCTCAGTTCTTCCACGGCCCTTTTCAAACCCCCTTGTGAATAATCACTGATTATTTTCTCATTTTGAAACCTCCCTGGTTTATGGGTAATTTTAAAAGGCATTTAATTTCCTGTCTGGAGTTGGAGCAGCGCAAAGTGTGTGTGTGTGTGTGCGTGTGTGTGTGGCGGATTTGTGCTTTTGTTTTTACAGCAAGAGTGTTCTCAGCTTTGGGCTCGTGTGTCATGTAGGATTTTAATACGCTGCTCATTTCCGGGCCGCAGCGCAGATAGGCATCAAAGCTCTTCAGCTTTGGTCTTTCCCTGTAAGGTGTGGGCGCACACACACACACACACACACACACACACACACACATACATGCGCACACACAGACACATACACACACGTAAAAACACAGAGCGCGCGCACCAAATTAGTTTCTCAGGTGTAGATTTGGGCTATGGTCAAAGCACTCAGATGATTAAACTTTTAGCTTGTACAGGTCTCATATCTGCGTGCTATCCTCATACGGCGGTCATACCATTACCTTACCTCATATCAATTTCCTCTCTGCACTCACAGCGTTTTAATTCTATTGTAGCACTTTGTGACTTAAGCGTGCTGGCATGTCCCATCTTTATTAAATTTGCACTGGCTGTTTGTATGCCCTCTGGATCCCTGCTTGAACTACAGACGCATCTACAGCCCTGGCTGGGCCAGGCCGGGACGCCAAGCAGTTTTTTCACTTATTTCGCAAACGCAATTACGTAGCCTATCGCACGACCATATCAAATGTACTTTCACGACATCATTATGCAGTTGGAACTCTTCTGTCGTTTCATGAGAGCAAAAAAAGAGAGAAACTAACAGAAACGATGACGACTACGACAACAAACAAACAAACAAACAAACAAACAAACAAACAAACAAATGGTTTTCAACTTGTTGAAGCCTTAAGAACGCAATTAGTGTTGCGCGACTTAAGAGCACTGAGAAAGCAGAAAAGTTTGGATTGCGAATTGTGTAATATCTTTTCAAGCCGCTGATGGCTTTATTTAGAGTAAATGTGCCCTCATACTGTATAGCGGTAAGTTCTGGAACAAAGTGACAGACATCAATAGCTTCATTGTGCCGAAGACTGGAGGGGGGGTAGGAGGAAATATCTGAAAGGAGCGGCTTGTACACACAACCGACCAAGCATGGACGATTTGATAACGAGCGAAGTGGGGAGTCCGGGAAAATTACAGGATGCTTTTATTGTGTTTCTCCAAGGACACATCTCAATTTCCTTTTCTCCAACCAACTACCACTTATCCTGTACCCCGTCATCACAAGCCCCCTTCCGCATCGTTCCTCTCTTTCCACCCTGGAAGTCTCTTTTCTCGGGAGCGTGACAGCGAAGGAAGGATAAAGGAGTGTAAATCGTTCCTGCGTTGTTACGATGAGAAATGGCAGAAAGAAAAAGACAGAAACGGAGGCGCTGAGGGGTGTCTCTATAGAAGGAATTTAGCTGGACTGTCAATTGGCTGTTTGACCACTTGCTGCTCCGCTAATGGCTTCTCCAGGCCCTCTATGAGTAACCTCCAACAACGTCCCTCTCTGTCTCTCTCTCTCTCTCTCAGCAGAGAGAGAGAGAAAGAGAGAAAGAGACAAGTGAAGTTGCATTTGAGTGAATGAGACAAAAAAAAAAAAACACCTACAGAGTTTGTAAAGGTGTTGAATTTTTTCATGCCATCTTTGACTAGCTATTGACTGCTGAGTAATTTGAGGCTATAAATGTTTTGTGTGTGTGTGTGTGTGTGTGTGTGTGTGTGTGTGACGTGTTGCTGTTTTTGATAAGTGCGAAAGGAATCAATATCCATAATACCCAAAAGTTTGTACTGGATAAAGGGTTCAGATACTTTCAAAATACTTTTTAAAGAAGTTGCATCTTTCTCTAGCCAAACACGACGTCTTGAAAACAAGACGTTAACTGGGAGGACTGGTCTAAAATTTCCTCACTGTTGACCCAGCTCCATTCCTCCCATTAGAAGTGGGATACTGGTGCGATCCAGGTCTAAGATTTCTCTCTCTCTCTCCCTCCCTCCCTCCCTCTCTCCCTCTCTCCCTCTCTCTCTCTCTCTCAGACCTCCATTACACTCTCAGTGTGGGGCCAGTGCAGTGCCAAAGTGAAATTGTTCAGATTTTTTTTTTTTAGTATAACTGAAAAAAAAAAGGAGAAGTAGAAGAAATAGATCCCCCCCTTTTATAGTTTGGTCCCTGTTTTGGGTTAAGACCCCCCCCCCCCCTCCCAAAAAAAAAAACCCATGCACAAATACAGAACAAGAAACACCTTTTTTTTTTATTCTAACATCATAATGCAGAAAATAATGCAAATGTAAAAAAAAACACCACTTTTAAATGGCATCCCTGTGGGGCCAGAGCAGTGCAAAAGT
>NC_044495.1:58050404-58055404 GCF_902362185.1 Chanos chanos | reverse complement strand
GAGTCTGGCAGGGTAACCAGCGTCTGGGACCTGGGACAGGAGACGCAAGGCTGGGCAGATGAAGTCAGACTGGGCATCAGTGCTCGTATGAGAACGTCTAATGACAGAGATCCTGATGCTACATACAACATAGACACGGATGGACAACAACATAATGGCAGGTGAGTGAAAGACAAGCAGGGCTGCGGACAGTGACCGGTCCAGGTGGGATTACGTAGAGATATCAGGACAGACAGTACTTCATCGGTTTTGGATGGGACGTGAAAGGGGGCTGGATCCGATGACTGGCAGGTAATCCGCCCCAAGCAAGGGCGAGAGAGAGAAAGAAAAATGTTGCAAGTAACAGAAGACACAGAAGTGACTAAGAGCGGAAATTGAGTGTAAGGGTTGTGCGGTCGACCATGAGAGCAATAAAGAAACTCTGGTTGGCTTAGCTATGGCAGCATCTGTAAATGAGAGACCTTTGGGTGGGAAACACAGGCCCGGGGGCTCCATGTGACACCAACACACAACTAATACACATCAACACACATACAACTGACACACACTAACACCACACCAACACACAACTAATACACATCAACACACATACAATTGACATCCACTAACACCACACCAACACATAGTCAACTAACATACACTAACACACAGTCAACACACACCAAAATACAGCTAGCTAACACATACCAAAACACAGCCAACTAACACACACCAACACACAGCCAATTAACACAAACACACAGTCAACTAACATACACGGTAACACACTGTCAGCTAACACACACCAACACACTGCCAACTAACACACAGCCAACTAACACCAACACGCAGCCAACTAATATACATCAACACACAACTAACACACACCAACATGCAGCCAACTAACACACACCAACACCACACTAACCACAGTCAGCTAACACACACCAACACCTCACCGATACACAGTCAACTAACACATGCCAACACCCCACCAACTTACAGCCAACTAACACACATCAACACCCCACCAACTTACAGCCAACTAACACACACCAACACCCCACCAACACACAGTCAACTGACAGGAGTGATTGTAACCAGTACTTACGGTCCGGTTCAGCAGAGAATTCTATGTCAGTGGCCTGCATACAGCTCTGCTGCTCCTTGGATGGGAGGTTTAAGTTGGATAAGCATGTGTGAGTTAAGCCTATTTAGCTGTGGGTTTGACAGAATGAGTATTTCAGTACTCTGTAACGCGCGTTTCAGTGGTAATTCAGCAGTGGCCGGGCTGAATTCCAGGGGCCTGCAGATCTTCAGTCAGACTGGCTTTAATTGGCGATCCTGTGGCCACTAATACGTGGCGCTGATATGAAATGGAGCGGAAGGACGGATGGAATGATTTCTGCATTAGAGCTCAGGCAGAAACAGAGAGAGACAGAGAAGAAGAGGATCACTGCACGTGACTCCATCTGAGAGAGAGAGAGAGAGAGAGAGCAGTAGTGAGGAGTGAAGCGTACATATGTAAACACTTGCACTCACACGCAGAGTTGTCATACTAATTAACAACATAAACACTCCTATGCATAAATATAACCACAAATAAACTTTCCTAATTAATTAACTTCTTAAACATGCAAAGAACTGGTAGGTTAATTTACAGTTTCGATTATTTATAGACCACACCGTTAGAGTTATGGCGATGATTAAATAAATGTCGAACAGACGGAAGAGAATCGATTTCGCGCTCGCTATTTCCTTGAGTCCGGGTTTAAGTGCTGATATTTGCTTCTGTTTATGTAGAGTGATGTCTGTGCTCCCGTAACATCCTGCGCTGTCTTGATTTCTATCGTAGCACTGGGAATTTACAATAAAGCTTCCAGGAGATTACATCTCTAAAACACAGGCCTAACTGGCGCAAATGGAATGTAAAGGCAACGGCGAACGAATACCACTGCGGTTTAGTTCGCGTGATACCGTTACACTCGTCTGTTTAAGAGATGGTCTAAAGCCACCTGCAAACGGCTGGCGTTCGCTTAAGCGCTGAGGCTAGTGAACACGAACGGAGAATGTTCCAGAATCGTTGTGTCTCTTTTTGTGAAATTTTGAGTTTTATGAGGAAAAAGTGGGGGGGGAGTGGGGGGGGGGGGCTGTTGTGTGTGTGTGTATGAGACAAACAGAGAGAGAGAGAGCAAAAGAGAGAGAGAGAGAGTAAAGGAGAGAGAGAAATAAAGAGAGAGAGAGAGAGAGAGAGAGAGAGAGAGTACAAGAGAGAGAGAAATAAAAAGTGAGAGAAAGTGAAGAAATAAAAAAGAGAGAGGGAGAGAGTAAAAGAGAGAGAGAGAGAGAGAGTAAAGGAGAGAGAGAAATAAAAAGAGAGAGAGAGAGAGTACTATTACCAGCCCCCACAGTATCAGCTCAGTCATCTACAAGTCTGCTGCATGGTGTCTGCAGTCTGGCTCCAAACGGCTTATCACAGCCCCCTCAGTGACTTATACAATAACACACACAGGCACACACACAGACACACACAGACACACACAGAGACACACACACACACACGCACACACACACGCACAAGCGCTCATACACACTCCACACACACACACCCATACACATGCACACACTCATGCACACAGATGTACAGAGAGAGAGAGAGAGAGAGAGAGGGAGTTGAGCTTTAGTTTTAACTCAAGCTCCACAGGATGTGTTTCAGTCATTACTTGCCAATTATTCACAATTCTTTTTTTATGTGTACACTATAAGAGCGTCACTAACAGTGATGTCTGGATAACAGTTTGCTCATACTTTCCAATCATCTTTTGATGCATTTAAAATTTGCGAAAGATGTCTGTTATTTTGGAATATCTTGGGCCCCTCTGATAGAGTCTAGACCCCAGAATAAAATGAGAAAGATTACATTACTCTTTTTGCACTGATAGTGAGGTGCAAATCTATTTATACATCATTATCCCTCCCCCATTCGCTTTCTCTGACACACACACACAGACAACACACACACACACACACACACACACACAAACACACACATGCGTGCGCACACACACACACACACACACACACACACATATAAAAACACATAGAGAGCTTTGGCTTTCAAAACATTTTTTTTTATCTGTTCTAACTGGTCTCTGAGGTGAAAAACTGCACAGACTCAAAAAGCTGAAGGCCATAGAGATTAAAACTGCAGATAAGGAGTGACCCACACATAGAGTGACCGTTACTCAGGACACTCTTATCTCTCTCTCTGTCTCTCTCTCTGTCTCTCTCTCTTTCTCTCTCTCTCTCTTTCTCTCTCTCTCTCTCTCTCTGGTACACTGAGACCCGGGTAGACCACAAGCTCAACTGCAACAACAGATTAGAGACACAGGTGTGATTCAGTTTAACTCAGCCAGCCCACATAGCACAGGAATGAAGTTTCTCCTGACCTAGCATGATCTCTCTTTTACACACACACAAATATACACATGCATACACACACATAAACATGCACGCTTACCACACACACACACACACACAGACAGACTAATGTTCCCCTCACGCTATTGTCTGTGTGAGCAGGTGTTTAAGAGACGATAACAGATAGATGCTCTCTGTGGTTCACAGAACACACACACACACACACACACACACACACACACACCCTGCTCTCAGCCCTGGTATTTGCAGGGCTCGCATTTGGCAATGTGTAAGGTTCTGCGGTCGCCTCTTATCTCGAGCAGAGAGGAGAGCACATTCTCTTTCAATGGCTCACTTTGCTGCACCCCGGGGTGCCCGTGTTCGGGTGCCTTCCTCTCCCCTGTCACCCCCAGCCCCCCCGCCCCTTCACTCTGCCCAGCTCACGCCACCAGAATCTACATCAGCTCCCCGCCCTCAGAGGAATGAAAGGGTCCCCAGACCCTTCCTCTACCCTCTCCCTCCACCTTTGACCCCCCCGCTGCGAGGATATCTCCACCTAAAATGGCAACACGACCAACTGACATTTCTGCTATCGACAACCAATTCAAATCGACAGCTGCCCACCTGACGGGGGCGTCGCGAGGACAAGAGGAAATGGACCGGGAATATAATCTGCGTCCTCCGCGGCTTTTACGAGAACGTTATCTCGTGTGTACGGGCCGGTGTTTTGTGTTGCTTCCTGCTCACTGGAGTTTTATTTGCAAAGGAAATCACATTGTGACTTTCAAAGCTTATGTAGCCATGAGGAGCCTGACTAAAACAAGCAACGGGGACAAACGAAATCGTATTAAGCGGCAGGAAAATCAGTGTTAATGTGTCTTTTGCTCTGACAAAGTCATATTGAAAAGTCCTGACGGCTGTACTTCGAGGCGAGGTAAAGGTAACTTCTGGTTAAGGTTAACTCAGAGTAAGTAGTAAACCTCCTAATAGAAGAGCCCTATGGCTTCATTCTCTCAGCAAAAGAAAGCCAGAAGGCTCTTCTATTAGGAGGTTCGTTACTTACTCTGAGTTCACTTAACCTGAAGTCATCTGGATAAGCAGGTTACCTCGCTTCGTAGTACAGATCTCTGTTGTACTGTTGTTGTGGTTATGGTTGTTGTTGTTGTTTACCATAAATCAAAGCAATTAGCATGTGATCACCAGCTCAATGAATAGATACAAATACAAAACCCAAAGTTTTATTGTATTGTTGCGTATTTTGTCGTTGGGTTGGGGTTAGGGTTAGGGTTAGGGTTAGGGTCAAACGCAGAGGTCCGGTCACCTGACTTCCCCTGACCAAGCGTATGCATTTTACCTCGTGGAGGGAAGACCCCTGAGGTTTCTGCTTTTGAACCCTCCCGCAGTGGTGCTCTACACCCCGGCTTGATTTGTCTATGCAGGTATGTATTTGTGGGTAAGGAAAAAAAAAGTGGATCTAAGACTTTAACCTAAATGCACTGTGGAGAAGCCAGAGAGTTTGTTACACGTGAACGTTCTGTGTGTGTGTGAGCAACAGTGGCTCCTGTTGAGGGGAAGTGCAGGATTGCGAGCTTCCTGTGTTT
>NC_044495.1:58005404-58047904 GCF_902362185.1 Chanos chanos | reverse complement strand
AATGTTGCCAGCGCTACAGTTCTTTAATTATACTACCCAGTACCCCTTCTCCACTCACTGACGTCTGGGGATCCGCTTAATTAAAATCCTCATTATTTCACTTTTAATTAGTTCTTCCCTCTTTTGTTTCCTTACACCATATGGCCATGTTCCGTGGTCAAATTAACGTAATTGAGCTAATTAAGCCGATCACCTTAATTATTCAAAGAATTCTGATTGAGCAAGAAACTTTCTTTTTTTCTTTTTTGCCTTGTTCATCTTCTTTTCGACTGTTTTCTCTTTCTATGACATTTTCCATTGTTAAATTGACAGCGTTGGTGCCTGACCTTTTTTTTTTTTGGCTTTGCCTTGTCCTCCCTGAGAGCATCGTGTCCTTACCGACAAAAGCCGATGAAACGCTTCTAAGTCAGTTCAGGTTTCAGAGTGTGAAATGACGGAACATGAAAAACCCTTTATCTGATGAAAACCTGAAGTCAGTAGATATGATCTTCGGGCCTGCAATGAGCGGTGAACCAGGGGAATTTTGAGGAGATAATGCGGAGTCGTGGTGGTAGAATATTAAATTCCTTCCTGGACGGGTCAAATTCATTTAAATCGTATAAGTCTACTCAGCATTCCACTACGCAGACTCGAACATCTTTTATACGTTGCAGTTTTTTTTTTAAGTTTGTTTAAAAAAGGCTGTTAGGATGTTAAAGGAGAACTTTAATCAAAAATAATTTCAATCTCATGACGTCAACTGCTAAGTATTTTTATATACAGCAACAAGAGTGATTAAAAAGACGATTTGTGGTCTGTTTCATCTTGAGTTCGTTTGAAGCTAATAGGTTGGTAATGGTACAAAACATTTGTCCAAAATGGTTTGTTTTCCTTGCGTCTCTTGTTTGTAATTTTATTTGACGTTTGACACGAGACATAGCATTAAACTGAAACACAACATCTTTCCTGGTTTTAACGGGAAAACGGGTCTTTTCCATAGACTCTTTTGACAACGTCTCCTTGTCTGCCGTTGCAGTAGGCTAGTAACACTAAGCAACACAACTTTGGAACGGCACATCCACGCACCACGCGACCAGATGCCCTGGAGGATCGCTCACCCTCACTGGCAACTACAGAAGCACCCAAGCTTGTGTATGTTAAAGAATTTTGGAAGTGAGCCCAATCTGACATCTGGCCATTTGTCATTTGTGAGCAGGTGATCTGTCAAAATGTATACGTTTGTATGTGATTTAACCTGAATAAAAACCACTTCCCGTGGTTTGAACTCGTTCTCTACATCTGCGTGGAATACCCCGTGGGCGGCGGCCGATTAAACGCAAATGCAGGTCAGATCTTAAAATTCTAATCTGAGGATTACCCTGCGAGAAGTTACGGCAGGTAGTGCAAACCACCCTTAATTCTTCACGCGCACATCATGACAGAGACAAGACATTTTTGAACCACTCACTTCTCTTTCAGCCGATAAAAATATCTGTTCCTCTCTCTCTCTCTTTCTCTCTCTCTCTCTCTTTCCTTCACACAGCGTGAGGCGTGGAAGCCAAAGTAATTAAACTCATTTGCATGTGTTAATATGATTAATTAGTGAGCATAAACACTTTTTCTATGACAGAAGCCTCACAGCGATTCATACACCTGCAAACTTTTCTGATAAAGACAGGCGGCAAAGAAGGCCTTTCTCTCTGAGACCCGCTAATTGGCATCTGAATATGCTGAGCTAATTAGCGATATGCAGATGAGGCTTGATTGGTTTGAATGCAAAGTGTAACTTGTGGCGCGGTGGGATTCAAATTGTGCCGAGGTTTTTATTTCCTTACTTATCGAGATATGAAGATAATTGTAATTGTGATCATTTGCATACGTTAATGAATTTGTATGATGCTTTTCCAGCCGAACGTGAAATAAATAACTGAAGCAGTATCAGTGTCTGCATTGACACCAGAGACATCGCTTATTTATTTATTTATTTGTTTTTAAAGAGTTCAGCGCATTAAAGTGTCGTTTTGATGACTGCTAAACTGATGCATGACAGATGTATTTTTACACCTTCGTTGGTCACATATTCCTGTTTTAAGCGGTGTTTGTTTTCCCCAACCCCTTGCTTCAGTCTGAAAGAGAAGAAGTGAAGAAGAGGATAACACCCAACCTATTATTAGACACGATGACATATCAAATTTTCTGTTATTAATAACCGGTTAATAACTTACAACAACGTTTCATGACATGTTATGGCAAGTTATGTCATCATGAAAAGGAGAATAGTATTAATCCTTCATCATTCATAGCGATATATAACAACATATCTTTTACAATTACTATACTGTAAAACATATGTCTTGTGTCATGTTGTCATGTGATGTGATGTCATGTCTTGTTGTGTCATGTCTTGTCATGTCACGTAATGGACAAGAGATTAATATGACTCATAACCTGCATATATATCACATCTCCCTGAGGTTAATGTCTTGTTAAAAACAGTCTGTGTTAATATCATTTTACGCTGTGAAACAGAGGTACATGGTATATGGCGAGGTTGATAATTATGAAGGCATGTAATTGAACAAGAATGTCAAGAAAGCAATTTAGAGCCTCGCAGAGCGAAAGGAGGAGAAAAAAAAAACCCTTTCTCTAGAAAAAGAATCATTAGGAGTTAATTAACACTTGTGGGTAGTTTCTGTCACAGTATTGTCAAAGCCATTATATGGAATACCAGTGGACTGAGACAATGCTTCTTGGAAATGAATAACTCGACTGGAGGGCGGAGGCTGTCTTAAATCAAGGGCAAGAGGTTATGAGGGAGAGAGAGAAAAAAGACAGAAAGAGGGAGGGAGAGAGAGAGAGAGAGAGAGAGAGAAAGAGAGAGAGAGAGTAAAGACCCTTGCGTTACGTATTTTAATTGCGACATGGTAAACAGTTAACTTGTGCAATTGTTTTGACGCAGTGAATGGAAACAAGCGACTCCCTCTTAATTAGTCAGGCACCAGATTAGACCTTATTAAATTCAAACAGGGGGATCAGAGCAAGGTTCAATTCTCCCCTGTGCGGAGGCAAAAGGAGATACCACGCTCATATTTAATTGCCTCGGTAATGGTCAGTGCATAAGCCTCTTTTCACTGCGGCCCTCTGGGTAATTATGTCTGTGCAACCAAGAGCTAGAGGCAGAAACTACTAGAAAAACACTTACAACATCAACCATTTCTCATGGGGTAGCGTGGAGGCGCGGCGCAAACCGCAAAAAAAAAAAAAAAAAAAAAAATTAAACGTAGGAAGAATATGCAATTAGTTTATTCTGAATGATATGTTTATTTCATTATTAGTCATTGGATAAGTTTTACATCTTAAATAGACGTCACACATGGACAGTATAATGTATAATGTTACTATACCACAAAGTACCATTATTTAAAAAAAAAAAAACAAAAAAACAAAAAAACCTATTTACAGTTCATATACCCTGAAAAAATGTCCCAAATCTCAATTTGATTACGCTGGTTATGGAACAACATACCCTGAAGACCACAATGTAAAACCATATTTAAGGATGGATCGTTAAGATGAGTAGTGGTTTGAAGAGCGAAAAGAAGGGCACTCAACCAGAACAGTGACATTCACTGAGAAGAAGAATGAGGGGGGGGGGTGGAACTTGCCGAATGTTTAGCTTCTCGTTGGCCCATTTCTGTTGCTGTAAAGTACAAGTTCTTAAAAGTTGAATCCAACACCACCAGCACACACACACACACACACTGACCAGGGAAAGGTACTTTTTTTGCATATATTAGAAATACTGAAGCCTTGGTTTGCCTTTCTCCATGTCTGAGGCACTCGAAAGCAAACGCTGAAGTCCACCTGTCCTGTGTGTTCTGACCAGTGATGGAAATTTTAAAAAAAAAGAAAAAAAAAAAAAAGAAAGAGAACAAGCCACGGCCAAAAGCAGGGAGGGTTAACCGTGGCTGGGTCACCTAAAGGTGACAGATCTCACAGAGCTTGTCAAAAAAAAAAAAAAAAAGAAAAAGAATAAGTGCATCAGATGAAGAGAGTCAGCTGTTGATTGGCGGCAGAAACCCACAATGACATCAGGAGTCCTCTTCGTTCTGACTGGGGGGAGGGGGGGGTGGGGTGGGGGGCAGGGTTTTGCAAAGGAGGCGGAGCCACATACGTGCGATGAGCCATTCAGCAGACCTACAGACACAAGACAAAATATCGAACTCTAAAGAATCTTACTGAAGTTTGGTCTTAAGGATCTGTACAGTTTGTGTGCCTCTGTTGTGACTCTGTTTGGCAATGTCCAGGGTTACAGAAAGTGGTTTGCTGTTGCAATACCTGTCGCTGATAGACAGGGGATCCACAAACAAATGTTGTTTTGGCAGTGTGTGGTAAAATTACCATGGTTACTCTTAAGAAAACGTCAGTAGGGCTTCTGTTTTTGACATACGAGTACCAGCACCAACAACCACTTACCACTTAAACACACGCACGCACACACACACGCACACACACACATACACGCGCACACACGCACGCGCGCACACCCACGCACACACACACACACAGAGTCCTTACGTACCCACCTGCCTTGATTAAACTGTGCAGGCTAAACAAAGTGAGTTCCTTCCTTTACTTCATGATGAGGGGAAGGTAAAATGGAGCTAATAACCTAATCGTACAAAATGACCCTTGTCTCTTTACGTAAACTACCAAGGCACTGTCCAGTATTACATAAACAGCTATGGTCAAATCTCTGTGAGGGGGTGGAAGGGGGGATGGGGTGTGTTTGAGAGAAAGCGAACGAGGCGCCGGCTCACCTTCTGATCGGGCAGGACGGGGTTACTCTGCAGGGGGGGCAGGTGCCCGCTGAGGAGGGCAGCGCCCGGTCGGTCGTGCTCACAGAAGATGGTGCCGTTGATGTAATGAAAGCGGTCTCCGGGCACCAGCTGGTTTCTGCAGGTGGCACAGGAGAAACACTGGAATGGGGGGAGAGGGAGAGGGAGACATAAATGAGGAGGGTGGGGGGGTGGGTTGATATTTAGGAACAACGGTACGGATCTGGGTCTCGATCAGATGCAGAGTCCCTTGCTTTGAGGTTATGATATAAAAACGCAGTGATAAAAGTAGTGTCATTATGAATAGTGAGATGTGGTAACGATGAAACTAACCTTGAGATGGTAAACATTTCCCTGGGCCCTCATCACCATCTCACTGGCAGGAATGGACTGACCACACGCGCTACACGCACCGGAGTGTCCAAACAACCTGAGATACACACACACACACACACACACACACACCCAAATGCACACAAACACAGAGACACACGCACACATGTAAGCATACACACACACCAGGGGCCCACATGGATGCATACACACAAATGTACACACACACACCCACACACACACACACACAAAGACAAGACAAATCATCAGTCCACTACCCCATGATCTCTGTGGGGCAATTGCCCCAAACTGCGAGCGAGCCCTGTTGAGAAATGAACCTCTGTTTATGCAAAGAGCATCTAAGCAGTACAGTCAAACAGGTTTGGGGTGAAAGAATGAGCGAGAGAGTGGTTTTCATCTGCTGTAATCTGATAGTTAGGCAGTGATATAGTCACCCTCAACCCCAACCCCCTCCCAGAAAGTCCAGACATTTCTGTCAAACAGCAACAGGACAGGACAAAAACCTTTCTGTTCACAGTCACATTCACATTCATTCTGTCACTCAGACACAGACAGCAAAATGTGACTTTGTGCCATTACTCAGGTAAATACAAATGTTAAAAGTGTTCATATGAATATATATATACACACACACACACACACACACACAAACACACATACGTATGAGTTTTGCCGTGGTTATAGCCAAAAAGAGATCCAAAGGGACCACTTTGAATACATCCAAGTCCACAGTGATACGCAAATGATGACATAAGCTAAGAGCATTTTATAATGCTGAGCCATGAGCAGAGTGGTTTGGGTTCATCTGCATTGCAAAATGAGCAACGCCTCACCCAGGAGTCTTCACTCAGACTAAACTTGTGATCCACGTTCTAATTGCTCTAATGATAGTCAGACCAACAAACATCAATTTATCCTAATTAAAAAAAAAAAAACAAAAAACTTTCTCTCCAAAAACTGTACAATTACCCCTACCCCCTTCCTGTGACTAAGGCAAACAAAAAATAATAATAAAAAGAAACCTTCACGTGAAGACCAAGTAGCCAAAAGCCACAGTGTACCCTTCTTTCTTTTTCAACTCAGATACTCAAAAAAAAAAAAAAAAACCCCATCTGATTGGGCTAATCAAGGCCACTGTAATAACACAGTACAGTACACTGAACCACATGCCTGCACGCAGTAACCTTACCCATGCTCCCGATAAGGATCTTAAAAGCCAACAGAGAGGAGCACAGGGGAAAAAAAAAAGTGTTTTACTAACCTGATGTAGTCACTACGACAGAGGATCATTCCTCCTCTGCTGTAGCAGCTGGTACCGATCTCACCCAGCTGAGCGTGGCAGCAGGAGCACTTGAGACAGCGTGTGTGCCAGTAACGATCCATGGAGAAGAGCAGGAAACGGTCAGAGATGCGACCCCCGCACCCTGCGCACGTCCTGGGGGGAGAGCCACCTCCAGGCACCTGACTGTTCACCATGCCTGACCTACGGGGACAGAGCCATAGAACCACGGAAATGTAAGACCGCATACACACACACACACGCACATACATGAACACATACGTACACACGCGTGTATACATACACACACACACGTGTATACATACAAACACACACACACATGCATGCACACGCACATACACACACACGCGTAAACACATACGTACACACACATGTATACATACACACACACACACACGTACACACATGTATATATACATACACACACATAAATACATATATACTTAAATACACACACACACACACACACACACACACACACACACAGACTATAGGGCAAATTCTTATACACACACTCCCATTCAAACATACAAACACACTCAACACAACACAAGAGTCTTCGTGTGAATGTAAATGAAGCATATTAATAACTTCTTGATCACAGCGGATGATAACAAGGCCCAACATTTCTCACCCTACTGTTTATTGAAGCCTGAGAAGATAACAACTAATGCTATCAATATCAGATATCATCTTATTCATTAAAGACAAAGAGCTTGTTCTAGCGCACGAGTCTATCAGAGGAACGCGAAAAAAAAAAAGATGAAAAACTCACGGTTACAGTACATAAAAATTATTCGCTATTTTGGCGTTGAGCGAAGCCCAGATGGAGCCACATTGACGTCTTGTGTATGGACACTGTACACTCAAAATCTATCGATAAGAGAGCTGTGTGGTCAGATAGAAGGTACTTCATTTAAGGAGTTAGTCTCAACCTTTTTCAAGCGTTTAGTAAGAAATGTTTTTGAATGGTACAACATCATCAACGCGTTTTCCCCCCAAGGAAACACGCAATTAAGTGGAAGAAGGGGGGAAAAAATCAGTTCACGCGTTTAGGCAACAGAATAATGATTAAAACAGCTTGATTTTGACAGTTCAGTGTGTTTTGATTAGGCAGGAGCGGAGAGAAGCTCTCCAGAGAAACACTCAGAGGGAAGATGCAAGCATCCATGACTTGATTAAAAGAACGTCAGACCGCGGCATCTAATTGGTTACTCACAAATAGTCCTTGGGATCATCCATCCACTCTTAGATTAATGGAACATATTACATTGACTTTCCTCTCGTAAGTGACACGGTTAATGTGCAAGGAAATTAAACCACTAACGTCAAGCCAAGCCACAGAATCCATTACTATTAATAAAATGGTAAGTGAGTACTTGGCTAATGCAGAGAAACAGCTCCTTACACACGCAGTTTCGAATTTGGCGAATTCATCATTGAGTTGTGGAGAGATTCAGCACCACCTCTACTAGTTAAATGTCTATAAGGCCAATTCATAAACCCTTTGCTTAGTAAGCCATGCTTTCTTTTAGGAGATGTGTGTCAGGCTGCATAAAACGTAAGCTGTAAAGAACATACGAGCCCCACAGAAGTATTTTCGTTTACTTTTATGTAAACAGCAGACTGTACATCTGTGACTGTCACAGGTACATGTAACACACACACACCTCTGCAACACGCTGATACGCATTAGCAAACACAGCCCGTTAATCATATCAGTTCATTAACATTTAATCGTATCAGATGTAGTTTATCACTTGAACAAAGCAATCTTTTCATTCGGCTACTAGCGGAGACGAATAGAAAGAGAAGAGAAAAGGCATATAGCCCACAGTAAAACAGCAGAGGGAGATAAAATATGTTTTGAACTTTCTTGTTCCAGGGCAGACGACAAAAAAAAGACATTTTGGGCCCTCTGAGCGCGCCCATCCATCTCTCTAACTAGCGTTGGATGTTGATGTAACGATTGTTGCTGTTAGTCTAGTGGTTGTTGTAGTGCTGGTTGTTAGAATCGCCCTATAAGGACATTACGAGCAAATCGGTCCGGTGGTAAAGTAGAGCAGACCTGTAAATCTTTAATACTTCAACTAATGAGCTCCAAGAGGAAGCCAAAACGATCAAAACTCTAACTAATACCATTCCAACCACGTACAGGAGGTCCACAACGGTCCATCAAATCAAGAACCAGATGCAAGCCAACATTACAAACAGAAGAGAAAAGCAGACCTCTTGGATGAGGAAAAACAACTCAATTTAGGAGAGATCCAAAAAGAAAACAAGCGACTCGGCTTGCTCGAACACATGCGTAAACATTTATACGGTTGTTAGAGGATGTTTGCGGGAGACTCGCCTTCCCTTGTCGTATTCAGGGAACTAAGGGTGGTCAGATCAAGTTAAAATGGAGAGAACTTGTACGCTTAGTTTTCGTGATATTTGCCTTTCATGTCTAAATTTGTCTATGAACATTCAGGGAGTGTGAGAAGAACGTCACATCATCAAGACGAAAGTCCACTTTGAGTCAGCATCAAAACATGATTGTGTAGCACAGCTAAGGAGAAAAGAAAAACACTTACCTTGACGTCCTGAAGATTTTTGACACAAGTTGTAATGTCTGTTGAGAGAATCCTTAGAGAATGTGCCAGATTTCTTTGTCGGTTACTTATATCCTGCGCACAGATATACTTGTGTCCTTATTTAATAATGGTTAATTCACCGTATACATAGACTACAAACACATTAATTTGATTAACGACGTTCCCTGTACTGTTTCCTTTTCTTGCAAAAGATAACAGAACGAACGACTACGGAGTTCGCGGACTTACGGGGGGAAAAAAACAGCTGGACGCACGTGACGGTTTTTTCATTCCATCACTTATGGTTCACATCCAATGTTTGCCTTATCAACCGCTTTATTGTCAAAAAATATGGGGCTCATGAGTTTTATACGCTCTCCGTATGACGTTGTAGAGTTGTAGCCCTTGTAACCAATGAACATGTGAAGGGGCGTGGCTCTTGACAGAATGATCGATGTTCATGTATCAAATTTATTGCCCAATCGCGCCCCCCCCTCAAAATTTGCAAGGAATTATTTCCACTACACCTTCAACAGCACACCACGTGCTCTCATACGTTTGATCAAACGCTACTTACATGTCGCAGGGGAGTAGAAGAGGCTATTTAGAAAGATTATTATAATTTAACTTGAATTAAATTATTCGATTCTATTTTGTTGCTGTCTAGTAAAACTGCACACTTCACATTGCCTCCTGGACCCTGCAGTTTCAGTGTCTGTCTCTGTGTTGGCTGTGATGTATTTGGGTGTGAAAGATATCATATTGGTTTACACCTGACAATCATAAACAGCTGCTCTTGGGCCTATCACATTGCATTTAATGACAAAATTCAGCCAAGATCTCTCTCTCTCTCTCTCTCTCTCTCTCTCTCTCTCTCTCCTTCTCCTTTGTCTGTGAGTGTTTATGTGTAAAGTGCTGAGATTTCCAGGCTGACTGTATTATTCACAGTGAATTCAAAAGTTCAGTGACATACAGTGAAGGAAGAGCTTATGAAAGGAGACACCATGGTGAGCTTGTCTCTCTCTTTAGAAATGTGAGTTTGTTTGTTTTTTTTTTGTTTTTTTTAATTTTTAATTTAACAAAAATGCACTGGCAAAACAAAACGTCAAGAACCCTCATTAAAAAGTGTTGGCAACTGAGCTACAGATCCAGCCTCCGCTGTAAATATAAAATAAACATTAACGTTTTTAAGCTGTGTTTTCTCTCTCTCTCTCTCTCTCTCTCTCTGTGTGTGTGTGTGTGTGTGTGTGTGTGTGTGTGTGTGTGCGCGCATGTGTGTGTGTGTTTGTTTGTCCTCATGAGAAAAGACATACAGAATTCTCAGAAATATTGCATTACCATTCTCAGACAGTGACAAAAACACTCAAAGATTCAGATACTATCCATAACTGCGTGCTGTCTGGTTTGCAGTCAAGCACCTATGATACAGCTCACACTATGCAATGATAAGATTATGATATTCAAGATAATGATATTATGATATGCAGTATACTCTTTCAAGCAATCAGGGTTCAACTGTTTACAGGAAGAAACTGTTAGGTTACACTGAAATACTGCAATATTCAACACGCTACAATGATTTTCAGACGCTGAAGCATTTTGGGCTTTTTTGTTTGTTTGTTTATTGATACAATACCACGTCATAAATTAGTCAAAACTGTTTGTTATTTATACATAAACATGTAGCTGTTTTTTTATGCATCGTCTTGAGTACAGGAAGGAGTTCTCTTCCCCTAGTCTAATTTCTACCACTAGAGGGCGATCGTGCTTCACTTTGATTTTTGCTCGATTTGACGTTACCATCCCAGGGTTAGTGTTACAAAGTTATTTGAATGCAGAGACTGAGTTCATTTCATGATGCTCTGTAGCGTGATGTGTTATATTTGATTCCAGGGAGTGTGGTACAGATGTCTAAGTGATTAAAAAAGATCCGACAAAAATAAAAAAATCGCAAACCGTTAATAAATGTACATATTTAAAGCACCTTACTTAGAAACAGGTCCTTTTTAAGAACTGCCATCTTAAAACTTATTTGTAGATCTGATTTTCTGTCAGTTGGAGAGATGATCTGTATAAAGTTGTTTCATAAGTGAAAGGCAGTGGTGTTGTTAGCACAGCAGTGCGTGCCTTCTAACTTTGCACTCTGTGGCCCCCATCTCCTGTTCCCAGAGGCCTCTGCTGGTTTCCGACACGTTTCCTGTTCCTCTGTCAGGGCCGTGTGGAAACTCGCAGTTCTCTGTGAGCTTCGGGCAGCACCTGGAACTTCCTGTCTGACTTTGCCGCCAAGGTATACCCCACTATATCATACGCGCTCACAGAGAGACTTAAACGAGAATGCGTTTTTACGCTGGAGAAACGTGAGAACCCGCTGACTACCTTCTCCTCTGGCCCCAAAACATGATGAACTGCAAACTGTCACGTCAGGATTGGACTTACTCTGTTTCTCCAGCTTAAAAAAAAAGTGTCTGTATTGTTTTTCCGTAGCAAAACACGTCAAACCTGCTTTATTAGCTTTCAATAGAAGCATGAATCTCCACCCATGTGAACCAAGTTAAAATGTAATCCGTTATAGTAATTTATGCGCATTTCTGGGAACAATTTAGGCACCATACAGTAACATAAATGGCCTTTAATTTTCACTGCTGTCAAGATTTTTCATTCCTGTCTTTGTTAAATGCTTGTCGTTGTCTAGGGAAACCGACTTCAGTTTACAGTTATTTTCAGCCCAATCTCTTACCCCAAAAAGACAAACATTGGGGACCTTACTTTTCGGGGAAACATATCTCTTTTCAAAGCAAATAAGACAGAAGTAGGGTCAGGCTATACCTCCGCTAGGTAGGCAGACAGTATGGTGGTGGTCATGGCGACAACGGAGTGTTCAGTGTCCATGGCGATAGTAGAAGATTCAGTTGGCGTAAAAGAATGCATCTATGAGACGGCATAGCATTGGCTACTGAGAGGTAATATAGCTGAATATTCGAGTTGAAAATTTGCATTATCAGAGAGGTAATGATTTCCTAACATGAGTAGCCCATGCTCAGTGACAATTTGTACTTTTCATTCAAGTTAAATATAGACTGTCCTGTCTTTCAGCGTGAATTAGGTAGGCCCATTACTGCAAATAGATAACAATGATACTGACAACTATAGTTTATTTAGGCCTATTTTTTTTTTTTTAATAATCATTACATCTTACTGTTTATTAAATCATGTAGAATTTTAACGATGTGACATGTTGAGGGGGTCGACTTCCAGGTGGAATCGGGGTTGGAGATGGGGATGGGGGAACCGACCAGGGCAAGGGGCGGGGAGCGGGGGTTTGAGGAATTTGGAAGAGAGCTGAGATGTTTGCCCTGTAGAGTCAGACTATGTGGAGAGAGAGAGACAGAACGTGAACCTGGTCTAGACAAGAGGGCAAACCTCTGACCTGTTCGCTCTCTCTTTCGTCCTCTCTTTCTCTCTCTCTCTCTCTCTCTCTCTCTCTCTCTCACAGTGTGTCTGTGGGGTCAGCGCAGAGACAGGCACACAACTACAGACTGTGTTAAAGAGACACAGTCCGCTTCAGACAGGCGTCCGGTGATGTGAGGAGGCCACTGGCTACAGTTAAGTCTGTACCAGTGCATGTACTGGGAAGAGCTGTGTTAGCTTGGGTAGCAGCACTGTTGTTTTCTTCCATTGTGTTTATGTAAAAGCTGTGAGATGATGGGCATAAATGAACACACAAAGTATTTCATGTTTCAGCATTTTATATATTTAAGAGTTAATAATGCTACAATGACGTATCATTTCAAAACAACACCAAAAAAAAAGTCTTAAATACAAAATAAAATCTTCCCGACGGAATAAGAAAGCCTCAAACAGAAGACAAAGTACGCCCCGAAAAATGAAGCCATCTGGAAAAATTGTCACTCCACAAACAGTGAAGTCTGTACACTGCACATTAAAACAAACAAACAAACAATGTAAACATGACAACAGCAACACTCTCTCACTCTTTCTCTCACTCTCTCTCCCTTCCGCTCCTTCTCTCTCTCTTGCATGCAGGCGCGCATACACACACACACACACACACACAAACAAAACAAACAAACAAACAAAGCTACAGAAGACTGATTCCCCCTTTAGTCTAAGAATAAGTACAATATTTTTTTTTTTTGCTTGATGATGCTGACAACGGACACAAAATATAGATACATATATATATATATATTTGCTTCAATGACAATAATTCTGTTATTACGGAAAAACAAAACGTGCTAATGCTGAAGTACGTCTGAAAGAACGGATTGGGATAGAGCTTTGCCTCGTGCTGCTTCTATCCAGGTCTCAGATACTCACACTGAAAAATACTCTCTGTGTATGAAACTTAAGTCTAAAAACACCAAAAAGATTTCACTTGCTCGAGAATTATAGTGCATTCCGTTTTTAACCCATCAAGAGAGACGGGAGGTCATTTACTAAAAAAAAAACGCTTTTACCCCAGATGTTTCCGAGAAAGTGGAGAAAAGAATAAATAATAATAATAATAAAAAAAGAAAATAATAACAAGATTGAGTGTGGAAAAGCTTATTACGCTATCTGCGTATTTGGGCACAGAGCCCACTTCAGACGCAGCGGGAGAAAACTTGACGTCCATGAATTCACCGTGTTTCGTAGGAGGGCGGGGGGGGGGGCGCGTTGAACTCGAGAGTCCCTCCGTGGGTCGATGTGTCGGCAGCAGGGAGCGGCACAAAGACACAGGAGGAGAAGGAGAGAGAGAGAGTCTCCAGGGGCAGCAGGCATCAGACGCGCCTCTGTCGAGGAGGGAAGAACGTGCCCGGGGGTGGGGGGGGGGGTGGTTGGGGTGGTTGGGGGGGATATAAAGTGCAAGCACATGGTGTACACGCCGGGCGAACTGGAGCTGAGGAGGATGTGGAGAAGGTCGTGGAAGATCAGGCGAAATGAAACTGCTTCCGTTGTGGAGATGGAGACGGGGCGCCAGGGCTGGGCCCGGCCTCAGAAAGGACACCGGGAAAGGCAGTCTGAACACGGGGTCCAAAGAGGCACGGGGTGACCGGCTGATCCAGACGTGGGAGTTGGCTGTCCGCTGTGGACAATCAGTGGAAGTGTGTGAGTGTGTGTGTGTGTGTGATTGTGTTAACTGGGTGAATGTGTGTGGATGGAAGTACTCACTGACCACAGGTCTGGGTGTGAGTGTGTGTCCCTTAGCTGAGTAACTCTGGGTCAGTGTGTATGTGTGTGTGTGTGTGTGTGTGTGTGTGTGTGTGTATGGGTGTGGGTGTGTGTAACTGTGTGTGTGTGTGTGTGTTTGTGTGTGTGTGTGTACCAACTGACTGTAGGTCAACGTGTGAATGTGTGGCCACCTCAGAGAGTGTGTAAATGTGCGTGTTTCAGTTTTGTTGAAAGTGCTAATCATTGCGTAAATGCATGTGTGTGTGGTTGTGTGAGTTGGTCAGTGTGTGTGTGTGTGTGTGTATGTGTGTGTGTTGGTGTGGCTGTTTATGCTGATCAGTGTTTTGATTATATGTGTGTGTATGTGTGTGTATGTGTGTGTGTGAGCTTGTACTGACAGTCCCGGTCAGTGTGTGAATGTGTGGATGTCAGTATGAAGGCTGACCGAGGGGGCGGAGTTGTCTTTGTGGGCGGAGCAGAAGCTTTTGCTGCAGCGACAGCGCTGGATCCACATCATGCTGCGTGTGATGCTCTCTCCGTCTGGGCAGTGGAAACGAAGGTGAACCGTACGGCTCTGGGTGGGACGACAGCATCGCCCGTCCAGGCACAACCCGCACGAACGCGGCCGGTATCGTCGGGCCGTGGTGCAGCCAGCAAACGATATCTGCACTGGTTCTCGAGGTCTAACTGCACGCCGACACTTCTTCCCCCTTCTAAACAGGCACGAAAGAAGAAAAAAAAACACCAGTTACGCAAACTTATATAAACTTTTATATATACACCTATGTGTGTATTTGTGTGTGTTTGTGTGTGTTTGTGTGTGTGTGTTTGCACATGTGTATGTGTGTGGTGTGTCTTTGCATAGTGTGTGTGTGTGTGTGCGCGCGCGCGCGTGTGTTTGTGTGTGCCTGTGTGTGTGCGTGTGTGTGTGCACATGTGCCTGTGATGTCATATTGTGTTACCTTGATGACGGGAGCTGTGTCACATTCTCTGATCTGACACAGTCGTGTCTCCCGGACTAAGCGGCAGTCTGGGTTGTTGTTGGTGACGCGACTGGAGATGCCGAACCCACAGGTGGACGAACACTCTGACCACTCGGTCGTCTGCAGCAGACACTCGACCAACGGCATGCGGGAGATGGGCTGAGACGCCCACTCTGTAAAGAAAAAGCAGGATGTGATGTCATAAAAGGGGCGTTTCTAGCGCATACCAAATGGCAGTCGTATTCTAATCTTTTCCACTGAATACCCTATCGGAAAGAATACGTTCTATGGTAAAAAAATAAATAAATAAATGAATGAATAAATAAATACAGCTGTTTGTCAAAGCAAAGGTTGATCATTTGAAGAGTCAATTTCAATATGCAAAAAGAATATAGTTTGGTTATGCTGGACATTCAGTGTTTAAAAATCGCGATAAAAAAGGGTAACATTTTCCCATAATGCACCTTGGAAGGTGACATCGCTGTTGGCATGGTAGTTTCTCTGCGTTTGGAGCTGTGTGCTGATGTAATTGGGCAGAGCGCTTCGGGGGGGCTCTTCGTCCTCCTCGTTGATGTGGTTACCGTCATCGCAGACCCACCGCTCGCAGCAGCGACCTGGCGGCTTCTCCAGCCGAGGGTTGGCACAGCGCCAGTCAGGGAGGGGCACCTGGTGCGGGCAGAGGGGCATGCAGCCAATCACGCCATCCATACAGCTACACTGGTACTGACAGTTTAGCTGGAAATCCTCGCCGTGCTGGTACACGCGGTCACCGAATTCGCACGGCCGCCCCTGTGCCTCCGCTACACGTGGACAGACAGACAGACAGACAGAGAGAGAGAGACAGAGGCAGTCATTATCTTTGTTTTGAATGTGAATCGATTTGGCCAATTCATTAACATTCATCACATAATTCACATAGCACTGCCACATGTGTGGTGGACATGCACGCACAGTACACACACACACACACACACACACACACACACACACACACACACACACACACACTCAGTATATCAGAGTGTCAATAAGCACTTTTCAGTCAAACGCAAACAAACATACAAACAAACAAACCAACAAAGACCCAGTTATATTGGGAATTCCCATGCGAAGTTCAAAGAAAGCTGTGTTCGCTTTCTCCCTTGCACCCTAGGGGGTTTGTAAATGATTGACAGCTCTTCAACGTTCTCACCCCTGCACAGGCCTCGCTGCGGGTCTCCTCCGGCCCCTAGGTGGCAGCGTAGACCCTTAATGTGGTCGCACGGCCGGTCGGGGCCGCAGTCCTTGTTAAACTGCTGGGCGCACACCTTGCAGCAGCCACAGGCATCCAGGACCAGACTCACACCCACTGGACAAGAGGGAGGGGAGGGGGGGCAGGAGCACTGGCCAGAACAGCCATCTGCCACCTGGGCAACACAGCAGAGGGAGGGGGAGAGAGTGAGGGCACAGCATAAGGAGATTCAGCACCTTTGAATCAACCAATCAGTCACCCTCGATCTATCAGGATGCGTATGAATGTCTTGATAAGAGATTTCTGTTTAGGTTTGGGGTTGTTTTTTTTTGGGGGGGGGGGGGGGGGGGGGGGGGGGGTTGTGGGTAGGATTTAAGTAAATGAAATGGAATGTGGAATGAGTTTAGCTTGGCGTCTGAGGTAAATGACAGGAAAAACAGCGGATTGATCTGAAGTCCTGTTTTCATTTCTGTGTGTGATTCAGGTTCTCAGATTCAGATTATTTTCGTTTGAATTTACACGCAGCACAGAGACATTAAGAGACAACCTCACTTTAACCTGTTTTTGTTTGGTCTTTGATAAAAAAAAAAAATCACTCTAGTGTCAATTTATGTAGGATAATAGTCCTTTATGTTATATATCCATGAACAATGTGTATACATGTGTTATATATATGTGTGTGTGTGTGTGTGTGTGTGTGTGTGTGTGTGTGTGTGTGTGTGTGCGTGCGCGCAAGCAATAATGGTCAACAATATTCTAACTAAAATGAACTAAACACTTTCTACATGTTTTCCATGTTCTAAAACTGTCATTTGACTCACAACTTAAGTCTAAGATGATAACAGGAAAAGAACAAACCAAATGTTTTTGATTTATTTAGATGCTAAAGACAGAGAAAGAGAAGGGGGACAGAAAGAGAGAGAGAGAGAGAGAGAGGATTTAGGAGAGAAGTGTAGTAGTGCAGATGGAGAAGGACACGTTTGATCCACTCACTCTTTCAGCAGAACTCCAGTGGATAACCAGCACAGCCAGCAGCAGAGGTCTGAGGATGGCGGTCCGGCTTTTTAGATTCCCGAAAGAATACATTTCCCTTACGACGTCGAAAACGTTACAAAATACAAAGAACCGTCTGAAGATCCACGTCGTCGAGGAACAACGCTGAGGAACCAGAAAAGGTCCAGAAAAAGTCAGTCCAAAAAACAGATGGACGAGAGGAGGGGGGGGGGGGTTTCGGTTCAGGTGGAGCAAACACTGATGCCGATTCACAGGGGTTTCCCAGATTTCTCCGTTCGCTTGGTTTCTCTGTGACTGTTTGTCGCCAACACGTTTGACAGGCGGTGTGTGTGTGCACGCACGTGTGTGTCCGTGTGTGTGTGTGTGTGTGTGTCTGTGTCCAGAGCCACGCCAGTCAGGTTCTCTCTCAGCGCCTCTGTGTTCCAGCAGCTGCTCAGAGCTCAGCTCCACTTCCTAAAGGAGGCCCTCAGTGGAGCAACAGCTTATAGAGGCAATGGGACAGGCCCCCTGTGACATCAGCAAGCCTCCAGAGCACAGAGAGAGAGAGAAGAGAGGGAGGGTGGGAGCTTGGGGGATATGGGCGCACACACAAGCACACACAAGCACACACAAGCACACACACACTCACACACGCACACACACACTGACACACACACACATGCTCGCGCGCACACACACACACACTCTCACACTCACACACGCACATGCAGACGCACACACGCACACACACGCACACACACAAACACACACACACACACACACTCACACATGCACACACACACTGACACACACGCACTGGCACACACACACACACACTCACACACACACACATACCCACATGCACACGCACGCACTGCAATACCACACTGATCATTTTTCTGAAAAGAGATTCATTCTAAAACATACAGGTTGAAATTCACGTTGCTTATTACTTTGTTAGGGTTATAATAATTATAATTACTGCACTCATAGCCGTGTCGTATCCGGTGTGGAAATGTTTCATGAACGATGTGGCCATGAAGCCCTGTGGACCTGTGGACTTGTAGCAGTAAACAGTCTCACTCATGAATAAGGTCTTGCTGATCTCTTTGCTTTAGCAACACGAGTGTTTGTTTGAAATCTTTTTACAGGGCAGTGTGTGAGCCCGGGGGTGGGGGGGGGGGGGGGGGGGGGGGGCTGCTAATGTGAATGGGAATGGGAACACTGGGAAAGGGATATCCCTCTGGTTTTTTTTTTTTTCTTTTTCTTTTTCTTTTCTATTTTTTTTTTTTTTTTTGAGGAAGTGGTGATGCAGGTGCATGAGAAAACCCCCATAAACAAGTCCACAGCAACGCTACACACACACACACACACACACACACACACACACACACACAAGCACACACATGCACACATACACATACATACACACATGCACATGCTTTGTCTCTCACACACACACATGCACACATGCACAAATACACACGCAGAAATATACATGCACAAGTGCGTGTACACATGCTCACAAGCACACAAACACACACACACATACATGCATACGCACATGCACACTGATGCGTTCATATATACTCCCTCGTATACCCATGCGTGCACACACACTGGCACACAAATACATGCGCGCACACACACACACACACACACACACACACACACACACACACACACACACACACCAGTGTGCTCATATATACACTCTTGTACACACACGCACAAACGGACGCGCGCGCACACACACGCACACACACACACACTCAATCTGCACACACCTTCTGCTACAGGTCCTTCCTGTCGAGTCACAGAGTTTCCCTGAAGCTTTCCGTAGCGGTCACATTCCAGGTTTCTCACACAAGTTCCCCCTGTTTGCCTAGGAAAAACTAAACATTCCCATTGTCATCTCATAAGGACGTGAAGAGTGTTTTTGTTCTGGGCCAGGAAAACCTCACATTGGGTTTTGGCTCCATGTTACGAAATGCAGGAAAAGGAATTTAGCGCATTTGAAGAGGAGGCCTCGGCAAACCTTGGAGGGAGGGTGTGTGTGTGTGTGTGTGTGTGTGTGTGTGTGTGTGCGCGTGTGGGGTGGAGGGGTATCACCATATCTGTTTTCAGTTACCTTAAAACTGCCCTCAGTTCTGTGTCTCTTAACATCGACACACGTCTATACCGATATCAATGTAACTGAAAAGACCAACCCTATCTACCCCCTCAATAAAACATATCTTTTATTAGGTGTGAATAATATGTATAAATATATATTTTCCATACCTGCACAGATCTATTTTTTTTTTTAGAAATTTGTTAGTGTGCTTTGTCCTTACATAACCTTGTTTTACCCTAAGCGTGTCCGACACACAGAGGAGAGCCCTGCCCAGAGTTCGTCCTGCTTGAGAGATTTTCCCGACCGCACGATGTAAAGTATTAAAATGTCCTCGTGTAACACGGGCGTCGGACAGACACGCACAAAGGGTGCAGTCTCACTCTCCATGTGCTGCTTACAGCCGGGGATTGTCTGGAATGGCCGACGTGAAAGAAAGGTTAAAAAAGAACGAAAAAAACAAAACGAGGGGTTCTCTGGAGGACGGAGGTGTAGAGTGAAGCCCAACACTGAGGAGGGCCGTGAGAGGGAAGCAGGTGCTGGCAGCTGAGACAGTGCAGAGTTAGTTCTGAGAGGATGAGGCAAGAGAGAGGAGAGGAGAGGAGAGGAGAGGAGAGGAGAGGAGAGGAGCAAATAGAAAAAGAGAGGAGAGGAGAGGAGCAAAGAGAAAAGGAGAAGAGAGGACAGGAGACAACAGGAGAGGAGAAGAGAGGAGCAAAGAGAAAAAGAGAAGAGAGGAAAGGAAAGGAGAGGAGAAGAGAGGAGAGGAGAGGAGAGGAGAAGAGAAGGAGAAGAGGAGAGGAGCAAAGAGAAAAAGAGAAGAGGAGAAGAGAGGAGAGGAGAGGATAAGAGAGGAGAGGAGAGGACAAGAGAAGGAGAAGAGGAGAGGAGAGGAGCAAAGAGAAAAAGAGAAGAGGAGAAGAGAGGAGAGGAGAGGAGAGGAGAAGGAGAGGAGAGGAGCAAAGAGAAAAAGAGAAGAGGAGAAGAGAGGAGAGGAGAGGAGAAGAAAGGAGAGGAGAGGAGAGGAGCAAAGAGAAAAAGAGAAGAGGAGAGGAGAAGAGAGGAGAGGAGAGGACAAGCAGGGAGAAGGAAGCCAGAGAAGCCGCTCTTTACGCACGTACCCAGACACAGCAGGAACACAGGAGGGATAAAATCACCAGGAATCCTTGGGATGTTTGGGAGCACCTTGTATCTGGACAGAGGTAGAGGCCAGGGGGCGGGGTGAGGGGGGGGGGGGGTGTATATGAAGGGCAGCAGTGGTCGGGATTCTTAAGATTCTTGCCCCACAAAAGCAGGATGTGTGGGCAGACTAACTCTCACTGTACGTATCGGGAGATGTGTGTGTGTGTGTGTCTGCGCGTGTGTGTGTGTCTGAGTGTGTTTGTGTGTCTGCGCGTGTGTGTGTGTGTGTGTGTAAGATGATGGTGGGGGAAATGTTTGGCAATAGGCCTCCTGGCTTACTCCCAGCCATTGTTACTTAGCCAGACAAACATTTCCAGAAATGAAGGGGGGGGGGGTGTGAAATGGAAATGAAGAGGGGGGGGGGGGGGGGGGGGGTTGTCAAATGGAAAGAAGTTTATATCATATCAGGTTTATTCATAGACCCAGCGTTAAAGTTCCGCAAAAATTCACCTCTATACTACAGATTAACAGCTCCGCTGCCATGTATAAACCATACTGGACTTCTCTCCTCTCCACTGTCCATCTCTCTGTCTTTCCTGTGTTTTTTTTCAGTGTACCTCTGTCCTCGGTGCCCATGCACAGTATAAAGGAGAGCCTCTCTGTTGCCGCCTTTATTAACAGTTTCACGCGCTGTGAGAATGTGAAGCACGGACTGAACCGGCCAAATGACTAGCTTTACCGTGACAATCTGTAAAGTGTGCAATTTGAACAAACTCCAATATACAACACATACAATTTATATGGTATCACACACCGTTTTAGTCTGATATACAGGGATTACAGTTTCTATACATTCTAAGGTTGAAAATCTCTTTAGAGTCTCTCCAAGTTCTCTCTGTCTGGTCATCTGTCTGTACACTGTGCCCCTTTCACTATGACCAAAAACAGTTATCACAAACCGGGCGGCCTCAACACACTTAGCTACCTCGCCTCCATTCACACTGAATCCAGTTTGAAAGTGTATTAAATAGGTGTACTAAAACAATAAACTCTACTTTCTGCTATGTTAGTGAGAGCTTTAATATCTTGGACATGAAAAAACAAAAGCTGGAATCAGCTGTAACATCCCGACTGCAAACGGTGTCGTCACCTGCTGACGCGCATTTGCTGATCCGTAGCGAAAACATAATCTGTGCGTGAGACGCTGTTTACATACGAGTGATACAGCTTCACGGAACATCACGTATATGCTGTATTAGGTGGGAATTTTCTCAGAGTTAAACAGAGAGAGAGAGAGAGCGCGAAAGAGCTTGTTTTTTCCTCCATCCAAGGTGTAATGGAAGAAATGTTCCTGTCTCTGACTCAGCAGTACTGGCAGCGACCCAGAGCATAAGTGTCAATGTCAGTGTGTGTTTGCCGAGCTGTCGTCTCTCCGCGATACACTCACCAACCGGCCGGAGCGCAACTAACAAACACTCACACACACATAGTAACAAGTGGTAATAAGGCAAAATGTGACAACAGTTAAAAGAAAAGAGAAAAAATATTCCTTTATACTTTAAAACCGTCAAGATGTGGCCTGCATTTTACAAAGGAATTCATTTATTTGTCATTTTTTTTTGTATTTCTTTGAATCTGTCAAAGAATTTGAATTTGAATTTGTAGAGAATCGATTGATGTGTCTATCAGACCAAACGTAAAACTTGCAGAAACCCAAAGCGAACAGCATACGTTTCACACACGTCAGTGCGAGCGCGGAGTGTGTGTGGAATCAGCTGCATCTCTCCCTGAACCTTGACCCTACCTCTGACACCCTTTCCACGGGTCAAAGGTCACAGTCATTCCTCATAGGAATGTCAAGTAGACGTCCTCAGTGCATTCACACGAGCGTCATCAACCCCCCCCCCCCCCCAAAAAACCCCCTCTCTTACCCATCACCCTCCCTTAAAACTACTCTATAAACGCTCACTCCCTCTCTCTCTCACACACACACACACACACACACAAATACACACAGACACATGTACACATACACACAACACGTGCACACACGCACTCACACATGCACAAACACATGTACACATACATATATACACTCACATACATACACTCACATAAACACAACACATGCACACACACACACACACACACACACATGCAGACGCACACACACGCACACACGCACGCACACACACAAATACACACACACACACAGACTGTAAAAGTTAACTGTCAGAGGCACGTGGAACAGACTTGAGGTGCGGCCATAAAAAGCAACGTTTGGACAGGGGGGGCCATTTCAGCTTAACACACTGCACACAACTTGAACAAATGACATTTTCTAGTCTGAATCGACACGCTCCATAAAATGTTTGAACAGCAAGCCGTGTCGTGTGTACCGTGTTGTAGAAGTGAAGGATGTCTGAGAGTGCGTTGGGTGTATAGGGGGAATTTGAGGTGTGTGTGACATTTAGCTGTCAGATATTCGTGCTCCTTAACCTCCGTGCTCCTGTTCCCAGTTTGACGTGATGTTTGACACAATATCCGCCACACACGCCCACGGTCGCTGGCCCAGTACCTCGGAGCAGTAATTCGGGGTGGGCTCCAGAACGGGATCACACACTGGGATCCTTTCGCCTGTGCTGGCCTGTGACTGGAGTCCAGGCCCATGGGTGAGTCTGTGCACTCCTGTGTTCTGTCTAACAGGAGTGATGACAGGTAGAGAGAAGAGCCATTCAGTGCTGCAGCCCACAGACAGAGCAGCAGTCTGCCTACGGCGCAGAGAAGCCGCTCAGGCTCGGGCGTGGGACGGCTACAGTCACCCTCCAGACCCGGCTTAGGAGTGCATCACGTCACTCGCACTCACACACACACACACACACACACACGCACACACACACACAAACATAGACACACACACACACAGAGACACACACACACAAACATAGACACACACCACACACACACACACATACACATACACACACACACACATTCTACCTGGGCTGGTGTAGAAGGACAGGTATGTCTGACACAAGCCCAGATAAGGACTGTATGTTTGTACAATTTGCTACTGTGTGTGTGTGTGTGTGTGTGTGTGTGTGCCTGTGTGTATTTTTTGGAAAATCATACAACGATATGAAAAATAACTGCAGATGTTGAACACTATTCAACCTGTATTTACAGTATGTACGCTTGTACTTGTGTAATGCTAGGCTTTCAAAAGGTGTTAGCCACTGCGGTTTATGTAATGTCCATATGGACCAAAAAATATGGGTCGCTAACAGTGATTTGACTCTGCAAACATAAGACAAGGACACCAGGTCCAGAGCACCTAAAGTCCACATTCCTCTCTAATAACTCCTTTAAACGCGGCTTTGCCACTCGACTGAGGGCCTCTAGATTCGAAAATGCGAGGTACTCAGCGCGAACGCACATGCCGAAGAGGTCGGGGGGGGGGGGGGGGGGGGGTGTGCTGGGGGCGGGAATTTGGTCCGATAAACGGAATAAACCGACTTTTTCCCGCAAGCGAATCGGAGGTTGCTGCTTATTCGTCGTGCGGCGTTGCTGAGTAAAGAGAAAATAAGCTAAATAACGTTTTCAAAGAGGGCGAAGTGTGAGAGCCCGGCTGCTTCGCTCCCCGACACTGGGCCGGCTGTTCCAGACGGCGGGGGGGGGGGGGGGGGCGCGGCCCGGCCCCTTTACAGAGCGCTGCCTGTTGATTTCAGAAGGGGGGGAAATGTTATCTCAGAAAAAGTTCCAGAATTACCCTGCGGAGAAAAGCAACGCACAAACAAATACAGTAGAGCGTACGCAAACAGGGAGCTGAGGGTTGGGGGGGGGGCGCTTAAAAAGCGTGTTTGTGAGCTTCGAACACACGGGCGCACGCGCTAAATACGAGGAGGGAAAAAAAAGAGAGAGAGAGAGAAACGAATGAAACTGTTACAAAACTGTGTCAAATAGATGACAGCAACCAGAAATGAAATCAGGGGATGGAAAAATGTGTGCCAAGTTACAGAGTGTGAATGTGTGTGTGTGTGTGAGTGTGTGAGTGTGAGAGTGTGTATGTGGATGTGGATGTGTGTGTGTGTGTGTGTGTGTATATATGTAGAGAGAGAGAGAGATATAGTCTTTTGACACATTTAAGTGGTTTTCAAGGTTCAAGCCAAAAAAAATGTAACGTGACATATAGTATTTGACATCAATCTGGGAAGGTCACAAGTTATGCTTTATACAGGGTCACAGGGAAGTGTACGGGGCACAGATGGAAAATGGCGCCACTCTGAGCTGAAACTACGCGTCTAAAACAGCGTTCAAACGAAGGGGCTGAGACCAGAACAGATGTGTTGGATTTGCAGGTTGGCCTTTTTTACACCGAGGACATCTGGAAACATCCCCGCGAAAGCCGAGCGTCAGTGAGGTGGACCCGAGTTACCGCTTTTAACCTTGCTCGACGTTCCTGGCACGATTGCTTATTGTTTGGTTTTCTTTGTTCGTTCTCTCGTAAATGCGGGTTCTTCGCGGCGGTGGATGTGACCAGATCATTTGTTTACACTGTACCCTCCCTTTTCCACGGCAGGTTTCGCTGCCTGCAGGCTTAAGCAAATGAAGCTAGTTTGTCCGTGCACGCTCTCTCGTACCCCCCCACTCCTCCCGCCCCCCCCCCTCGAGTCAAAGCTCATCAAAAGGCCACTTTATACCAGCGCCACGGCCTCCCAGACGCTGCTCCTGCCTCTAACTGGGTCATAACTGCCACAGATCAAACACAAACACACATTTCAGTGCGTGACATAGAGCAGCTTCCTCCACACCTCGCCAGGTTATGAGGACCAAGTCCTCAAAGAAGAGACAGAGAGTGAGCGAGAATGAGGGAGAGAGTGAGAGAGACAGAGACAGAGAGAGAGAGAGAGAGAACAGGAGGTGCAAATACATGTTAATGGATAAATACAAACGGAATGAATGAAAGCGCAGTATTGGACCTCTCTAGTAACTAATCATTGATTACTGTGTTGTCGGGTTCCGTTCAAAAAGGCAGCACACTCCAGATCATCACTTATTTTGTATAAGACTCGGTTTGGGCATCCATAGAGGCGATGACGCCACCAGACTTCCCTGAGTGAGTTCGTGTGAGTGAGTGAGTGAGTGAGTGTTAGAGACGTCAGTCGGCGCTCGAGCACTCGTGCTAACTTGTCTATAAATCTGTCTAGCCCATTTCCCTCCTGTGTTGTGAGTGACTGGGGGCCAGAAGAGCAGGGGCCAGCGGTCGGCCCCTAAACTCTGTCCAAACAAACACGCTCGACCCCTCACGCCCCGGCCCAGTAAACGTCTCAAACTGGGAGGACGGGGGTTTCGTAACAGTTTGTTGAGTCAGGCGGCTTTTCGCGCCGGTGCGACCGTTAGCGGTTTGGGAGCGCGAGGGAGGCAGAGGGGGGTGGAGGGGGGGGGGGGGGACACATCCGTTGGGCGGAGACTGCACGGAGAGAGGAAGCAGGGAGCAAGCCAGTGGAGCTGTGGTTCTGCGGCCGCGGAAAACGAAGGTGTCGGCGTAGCCGCAGGTTGCCTGGCACGGAGTCAGGAACCTGGGTGTGAGAGGTGACCCAGCTCGGGCCGCGCATCAGCCAGGTTAGCCCCTGACACACGGAACGAGAGGAAACACACAGACGAGACAGAGAGAGAGAGAGAGAGAGAGAGAGAGGGAGAATCCAGGACACATTCAGGATGGACGTTGACAGGACTCGTCCAAACACTCACACCCAAAACCGTCTGGCCCGGAGAAAAGAAAAAAAAAAGAAAAAAAAAAGGAAAAGCAAGGATACACATGAGGTACCAGGGGAGCGCTTGTCTAACGAGAAAACTCTCATTTTTATGGCTCAGGTGTGGTGTTTACCTCACAATCCAGCCAGGAAAAAAAAACAAACCACAACCAAGTAACACTGATAGCTCAACGATGCATTTCAGAGCGTTTTGATAGGTACAGATCTTTAGGACAACCCCAACCCCCCCGCCCCCATCCAAATTGCACATATGGTATGGCCCTGCATCAGCATATGTGATGATCAGCTCATTTTGAAGCACTGGGTCATTAGAATCATGTATACTGTTCCAGGGCTATACCATGTATATAGGGTAGAGGGGGGGGGTCTGGGTTTACAAATACAATATTATTATAGGTAATGTTATCTTCAGTGTAGCACCACCATGAGAATATAATGCACATACATATAAAATGCAGAAAAATACACAAAGAGTCAAAAGACTGAAACGTAGATTTTCGATATGTATATTTAGGCCAGGAACATTCATGCATTATCACGTCAGTAATATGGAGACATTCTGAGGAATCTGAATTTACTGATGGAAGTAACTGGATTTGCTTGAGGCCAGTGTGATTGCTTGGAGTGTCTCTCTCCTATGAGGAGTTGAGGCTTGGAGGAGGTGGAGGAGGAGGAGGAGGAGGAGAAGAGGTCCGGTACCCCAGGAGTTCAGTATCTCCATCCTCAAAGTCGCTACTGGACGTCCGGTCGTCGACCGCCGTGGCCCTGTGCGTGGGGCTGGGCGCGAGGTCCGGAGAAGAGTAACGATTCACCTCACCTTCTGTCTTGGTCGCCCCGTCATTCACTGAGAACACAGAAAAGGGTACAAAGTTTCCAAAACCCGAGGGGGAGACCTCATGAGTCGATTCCATTAGACTTTACTCAACACAGCTCTGTTTACATGCATGTAATAATCACAGTGTGTATACACAGTATGTACACAGTTTTATGGACAGTAGCTGATTTGGAGGTTTTTTAACGGGGTGATGGCCCAATGGTCACTGACACAACTCTATAGAGTACATAGGGGGATGGCAGGTTAACAAGGGGAATTTTGGGTCATGGCATCCCCTCTCATCCCCCTACAAATCGCCTACTAAGTACGGATCCTTACCGATTTAAACAAATTCTAGACGTTTTATAGATCAGAGCAGATAAATAGGTCCATCTGTGAAGAATCAAGTGTGGTCGATCTTAAAGCATCGCTAAGACAGAAAAGTTGTACTTTTCATAAACTCATTTAATGTATACTGTCATATAGAGTAACTTCATATTTAATCACAGCAGAGCCTATTAAACTCAGAAGCAATCCTGCGATTAAGAGTCCCTCCCAAAGTATGTCAACGGTGTACCACCACGTTCGAGATTTAAACCCATCACCTTCTGGTCCCCCATCCCTTAAGGATGTTACTTTATAAAGCCCTGACATGTGATGAGATTTGACTGATAAACACAATGGCTTTTATTGAGTGGACCTGCGTGAGAGGAGGAGGAATTCTCACCAAAGTGGTCTTGAAAGTCTTGGAGGTCCAGGGTGGAGTTGTTGGGGGCAATGGAGCCTTTACTGCCTGTTTCTCCAAGATCTGCATCATCATCCTCTTCTAATAGCTTTCAACAAACAACACCGGCCCTGTTATCATCAGCCAATCAAAACTAGGCACCGACACCAGCCGGACCAATCAGAAACTACGGTTCGTGGTAACACTCACTCTACCAATGGGGGCTGGGGAGGACGATGCGGAAGAGCTGCAGAGTTTGAGGGTGTCCGTGGTCTCTTCGGCGTGATGTGTCGTGGGCCGTTCCGTTAGAGGACAAGGCCCTGAATAACGGCAGATCTCTGGTGCATCATCCACGCGCCGCCCCAACACGACGGGACCTGCAGACAAACAACGCACCAACTCATTCACACATCAGTTTCATAACACCAGCTTGACAGGGACACGATTAATTCAAAACATGTTTTTGAACTAAAATGATATTGCGAGACAAAACAAACGTGACTGAGGGGAACAGAGTGAACTGTCGTGGGGTAACGTGTACGACGGTCTCCTGCTGCTGAAGCTGAATTGAAATCGGGTTGTTTCACCTATAGACGGGGGACTGTGCGGGCCCTGACGCGGCATGACCCTGGGTACGGGAGAAAGGCCAAACTCCTCCCAGCGCTGGTCTTTCTGGAGTGTTCTGGTGCCCTCTTGAGCAAAGTGTGCGTCTATGCCCTGTTGGCTCGGCCTGTTTGGTTGGTTATGACTCTTCCACTGGTGTTCCTGACTCTGCAAACCCACGCTCTCTGCCGCAGTCTGCGAACACGTAAAAAAACCCAAACAGCACTCTCTGATGGTAAGCATTAGAACCCAACATGCACAAAGCTTGAGAATATCAATCTTAAAGTTGGTTCAGCCGTAATTCATTGGATAACGAGAGCACATACTTGATTTTGTATGTGATCAGAGATAGGGCAGGGGGCCTTGGCTTTGCTGTCGAGTTTGTAGACTGAGGTGGGAGATGTTTTGGGTGTATTTCTGCTCCTCCTCTCTGTCACGCTGTGAAAGACCACAGGCCTGTTTTGCAGGATGAAGGGACTGGACGTTCTGGGGGCCGAGGGTGGTTCTGGGACAGACTCTGAGAACACTGTCTCCTGGACTTAATGACACGGCACAGTACAACACTGTGTGACACTCTATACAATATGACACAGTTCAGCATGACACATCACAACACAACAAAACACAATACAACACAACACAATTCAGTACTTTGTGATAATCTATAAAATATGACACAGTTCAACATGGCTCAACACAAAATGTAATAAAACATAACACAGCACAGCACAGCACAACACAACACAACGGAACATGATACAAGACAATACAACACAACGCAAAACAAAAACCACATGACACAAAACAAGACATGACACAACAAACACCAGACAACACAACACAACACATTGTTATGCATTGTTATTTAACAATATTCATGCAATCTTTCTTGTCTACTTTTTCCAGCTTAAAGTTGTCTTTTTGCTTTTTACCTCTCACAACCCTTTGGTCCTTGACAGTTTCCGCCTCCTGTTTCTCCAGAGTGCATGTCTGTCTCTCAGGATCGAGTGAGACAGGTTGGGTAGCAGAGAGACCCGGAGAGACAGAATTTTGCTGACTCCTGGACGCTGACGGTGTGCGAGTCTCATCCAGCTGGAACTGCACCCTCTTCCTCACATTCTTATCCCTTCTTTTCTGTCCCAACACAGAATCACATCAGTCCTCCCCACCGTGCCGGACTGGCTGGACATGGTAAATTTAATTTTGGTTAGCGTTCACTTACAGTTTTGTTTGGGAGTGGGGGCGGAAGGCAGATTAGCTCTTTCACGGCACAGTGAGGGGACTTCGGCCTGTCATTTCAACAATAATTTTATCAGCCAAAGTCAGACAGCGGTTCATTCAATATTTATCAAGAGGACAAAACACAGAGCGAAAGGACGAAGCAATACATAAAGAGCTCTCAACATAATTGTCATGCATCTGTGCCAGGGATAAATGAACTCTATTAAAAGAGGGAATGGAGAGAAGACATAAGGACATGTGGGGTACTGTATAAAAATACCTGGGACACAGTGAGACATAATGAGGATTGGGGACCCACTCAATCACAGTGGCAGGGCAACACCGCGGGTCAGTGCAGTCAACCGGCAGCCTGATGTGAACTGTATTTAACTATAATAATAACATAATAATAATAATATAATAATAATAAACGTTGAAGGGTTATTAATCAAATCAGTTCTATCCACATACATTCTAGTGCATCTGTAGAATTTGTGTGCTTCGCCAGAAGTCTGAAATATCATCCTTGCAGAAATATTTCTGTTTCTTCCGTTGCAACCACGAGATAAATACGATTTTCAAACAAGAGCAACATTGTACAGTCGAGTTTGCACTACACGTGACCAACCTTGACCCCGCTGATTTGTGTGCTGTCAGCGGCTGGAGCGCTGCTGTGTGGAGCCGTGTTGAATTCTGGGAAGCGAAGATCTGTACTGCACAGACATGTCAGAGGACAAGAAAAAGAAGTCAAACGTGTATGTCAAAAATCCATATTGCTCTCGAGTTTTGCTCGATGTTTGATACTTGCTCCAAATTTCTTTGCTCCGACTCTTAATATTGCATAATATTTTCTCCATCAGGTTTCTAGTTTAACTCACCCTCTGAGTGGTCCATTGCGTACTTTCTGACGACTGACTGACAGACAGGGGAGGATGTCTGCAGAAGCTTCAGACAGAAATCTGTGTGCGACGACTCTCTTACGCAAGGGTTTGGTCTTTGAAAACTTTTTGCTGTCATACCACTCAGACACGTCAATAATTTTTAAGGTTGGAAACTCATCTACATTTGAATATAAGACAAAAACACCAAAACTTGACAATATTGAAACACATGAAGCAGTAGTCACCTGTTCATAACGGACATACATAGCAGAGATGTACAGGGTGCAGATTAATTAGTTGGCGAATCCTTTGTGAGTTACAACTGGACTCAAAATAGGTAAAAGAGTCAGTGAAAGCTATTGTGAAACGGCTAACAACCATCTGTTGAAAAACTTTCACAGCATCCAAGAGAGATGTTATTTAAGGATTCGGCTCATTGATGACATTGAGTGTGTGCGCGTGTGTTGCATTGGCAATGTGGCTGACCCTCTGCTGGAGCGACGTCCGACGCAGAAACTCCAGCAGAGCGCCTCGCGATGCCTTTAGACGCCCTATACTCCGTTTTCCAGCAGCATGGGTGTGGACAGTGACAGTGCGGTTCATTTTGGATTTCTCTGGTGAAGCTACCCATTGCTGGGCTGGACATCACTTAACTTTGAGGAAGTGCGTGATTGCGATACCTGAAACGTAACAGTAGCAAGGACGTTACTCAACCCTTTCCCCTCTCGTATAAACATCTTAGTTGTGAAAACTAACAAGTAAGTTATTGTAAGTTAAAATTTAGGCCAAAACGATCCGACGCCTTTACAACAGCGACAAGAATCAGCCAGTTAACCGTACTAACTTAAGGAAACAGATTTATGGCTAAGTTTGTCCAGTTCACACGAGCTCCAGAAGATCCAACTTGAATAAGAAATAAACGAGTTTAACTGCTGACAAAGGTTAAGCGACAATATAACTTCTATTAAAATCACCAGTAAAACACTCAATTCAAATAATTCAATTTCTCCTATTAACTTTCTCCTTGTAAACCGAAAAGCCAGAGAAGTTATGTAGCCTACCACAAGAGATGAAACCTTTGTTGCTTAGCAACGGCAAGCATTGCCTTGACAAGACAAAATGGTATTGGGCGCCATCTAGCGAATAATAAAGCTTATGGTTTTAGATATTTTTTCAGTATTAACATACCTACTTAAGACACACGTACATATTTCAGACAGAGGATTTGCCTAAAAGTAAATATAGAAATGTTGCAACTTATCCGCATTAGGCCTATTATCTTAGATATTTATGGTTATATTTTTGAGTATTTCGTAAGGACGAATGGAATTAGATGACCAGGACACACATGACTGAATATTTACACATGGGAGCATAATTAAATTATTTTATTATCATTGGTAAATCTGGAAAGTTTCCCGGTGTCTTCTTCTTCTATGTGTTCATTAGGATTCGAAACTTTGAAGGTGAATAACGCCACCTGTTCTGCAGGAATGCGTAGGGGTGGCCTGCTAAAAGAGCTAAATGTTAAAATCTGAAATTAATGCCATTTCCATTTAAAAACGATTACAGCTTTCAATTTAAGACAGACGCCCTGAGACCATTACGTCTCGTTTTCCGTTTTCCATGATACTGGAATAGTAACGTTGTAGCATAAATCGTGCGCGGAACATTTGATTTAGATACCATATTCAAGAAAGGGATAGTGTGATCGTATAGTTATGAGATCAGCGAGTCCAGCGTTACAACTGCTTATACTTGACGCTTGTGAACAAACCCAGAATTGTCAGGTGATCGCGTCAGCTGATTTGAACTAGAAACAGGAAGGGAAAATGGAAGTTCATTCGCCATGATATGGCGATGTATATCTAACCCCGGAGGTTGTGTGTGTGTATGTGTGTCATTTCACCATTTTATTTAATAACACAAAGTAAGTTCTCATCACGGTTAACCCATTCGCTCCGATCGGGAATCCCGAAGGTGACGATATGTTTTCCAATGAAGATGAGGACGGAGACTTTCTTTCTCCTACAGGAGGGTGAGTTCATCTCAGGCTAACAGACCCCAAACCATGGTTTTAGACAGCCGTTTTTCCGTCTCTCCAGTCAAAGAGCAATACACACACATGCGTAGACACACGCTACTCTCTTTATGTCACTAGCCGACTATTTATCATTTTAACATGCTTGCATGTTTGTAGCAATTTATACACCGAGAATTCCGATAAAGGCGACTGCACTTTCTGTCTATGAGTTTGTAATTAAATCTACCTTTCCGGTTCTGCTTTTAGAAAACATTTGTATATGCTAACCCAACTTGTGTTAGGTTATTTTTATTAACCTTGCAAGCGCACAGTTTTGTAACTTGACCGCTGGTGGGCGAGAGTCGTGGTAAAGTAATTGACTGTATTGTTGATAAAATGAATCTAGTATCCTACGGTTTTGTCTTTGTTCCTTGTCTCTTCGGTTGAACTTCACAGCCCGAATAACCGAACGAGGACTGTTGAGTTCAGTCCAGAAAAAACTTCAAAGTTCAAATTCCTTACTTTTGTGAAGTCTCTCTCTGGCTGCAGTAGCCGAGTTCAACTGATTTGATCACTGTTATGGCAGCCAGAAAAAGAAAACTTAATCAAATGAGTATTAATTAAGAAAAAAAAAAAAAAAGAATACAAAAACAGTTCATCCTCCAAATCGAGTTATGGAATTCTCCCTCCCGCCCTCCACGCGTCTCTCCCTCATTCTAACACCTTAACGTTTATATTCATTCTCACATGACATAGTCCAAAGCTGCAGTGATCTCGTGAGCATGTGATTAGAGGGTTGTAATAGCCCATCCCAGTGCCTGTGGACGGACATGTGGCTGTCTGACTGTCGTGCCAACCTTTTAATCATGAGAATACTTCTGAGACTTATAGACATTGCCTAATGTCCTGTTTGCATTAGGCAAGTAAGTAACTGTTAAGTTGACGACTTGTTAGTGAGATGTCTGCCCTATTGCATAAATGTATCCTTAGAAGTAAACCTGTCAGTGATAAATGCCTGAAAACATGAAAAGATCAAGTCGGTCCTCCCTCGTTCAGCTTGAATGTGAGTGAATTAACAGTTCGTCGGTGTCATTTTGCACTACACTAAACGAACCAGAGTAATGACATGTCTGAGTGGTCAAAGAAGAAGGAGAAAAAAAAAAAAAGATAACATGATTTGTGGCTTAAGTAATTCACTCTGTCTCTGCAGAGAACAAAGTTATAAGGCTGATTTAGGCATGGGAATCTGTGTGTGTGTGCGCGCGCGCGCGTGTGTGTGTGTGCGCGCGCGCGCGTGTGTGTGTGTGTGGTACTGCTGTGTGTTTCTGTGCTAATTCCGCTCACATGGTTGTAGTTATGGGAGTCAACGTTCGGGCATGCTGTGTCTAAGCCTTCCCCACAGCGGATACGGGAGTGTGGACCTAACTTTACGACAAGGAGCTGCACTCTCCGCGGCCGTGGTTCTGTCTTAAATCTGCCACGGACGTGTGAGCGGACAGGCGAGCACCTGGGCTGTACTCTTCAGAGACGGGGACAGACAGAGAGAGAGAGAGAGGGGTGGGAGGGTGCATGAGCGTTTTTTATCTGAGGTGGTTGGACAGGGCTTTGCAAATCTCTCCGCCCTGGTACCAGTGGAGCTCTGTGTATTGGTTCAGGGCAGCCCAGTTTGTGGCTGAGTGTAGACCAGTATGGCTAAGCGGAACGATAATGAATATAAATGGAATGAAATACATGGGTCAGTGCTTTGGAATAATTGTGTGTGTGTGTGTGTGTATATGTGTGCGCATGTATAACAGTCGAACGTTGCTGAAACTTTGAGCAGAATTCTACTTCTACTTCTCATATGCAGCTGTCTGGAGCACTGTGTTTCCTCAGGCAGCAGGAAGCTAGAGAGACTTGAACTATATATAAGCTGAACAATACTTTGTTTTATAAGTGGCTTTACTCACTGAAGAATTTCATTTCTCTCTCTCTCTGCCTCTCTCTCCCTCTCTCTCTCTCTCTCTCTCTCTCTCTCTCCCTCTCTCTCTCTCTTTGTGTTTTTCCAGGGCAAAGTTAGCCTCTCTCTTCGGTCTGGATCAGGCGGTCAGCCAGGGGAATGAATCTTTTCAGTACACAGCGCCGAAACAGCCCAGGAAATCCTCTATGAATTCGGGTAATGCGCCAGGAAACCTCTCAGTCTGTCTGTTAGGAAAGCAAAAAGCATTCCACAGGTACTGTAGTGTGGGAGAGTGTGAGCGTATGAAGTCGGATTGAGTGTTTTTGTGTTGTTTTAAAGGCGCCCCCACCCAGAAACCAGCCCCGCCGCCCGGCTCTCCTGCGGTCCTCTTTGCCACAGCGGTTCACGCTTACAGATAGTGAGTACGGACCCTCTCCTGCCACACTGCTCTCCTTCAGGTCCTTTTGTCAGTATGCCATTATCATCATTCCGTGTTTCTCGCTACACGCCCTTGAACGACCTCTGAGTCAGCAATAGGACAGTGGCTGGATTTGTAACTGTCATGTGTGTGTCTGTATTGCGGCCTGATAAATGTCATTTATTTCTCCCTAGTGTCAGCGGTCAGTATGTTAAACAAGGGAAGCTGGGGGCTGCAGTGCTTGGTAACCAGGCAACCAAGGAGGTGGGAGCCATCCCCTTTTTTTACGTTTATGGGTTTTTTTATTTTCTTCAGCGTATCCTATCCATTAAAAGCCACAAGATTGCTGCTTAAAATCCTCCTCAGTGATAATACATGGGGTTGTATGGAAAGTGCTGATCTCGGATCAGTTCTTCTCTTTCACAGTCCCGATTAGTACAGTTTATGTGGTCTGAGGTAGCTGATCCTAGATCAGCATTTTTACTTTGAGACACCTGGTAACAAGTCTCAGGGAAGTATAACGGCTTGTTTTTGAAATGAAAGTAGAGGAGGATTTATGCTGAGATCTGACTTCTGCTTTAGAAGCTCCATCACGCTTAAGACCAGAATGTAATTTTGAATGTTTACGTGTTTGAGAGACATGATCATTCTCACTCTGCACACGTTGCGCCTTCACACAGGTCTTGGTTTTGATCATTTTTAAATTTATTTTCATACTTTCTTTTCTCAGTACAAACTCCTTCTGTATGCCAGTCAGCAGAAACCGATCACCCAGGCTCGGATTCAAACTGCCTTCATGTTCACTGTGAGTTCGTGTGCACTGACAGTGTTATACACACTTTTCACATAATCACTGTGGAAAATATACTCTCTCTCACTGTGTGTGTCTGTCTGTCTGTCTCTCTCTCAGGTCCAGCCGAGTAATTACTGCACATTTTATGACGACCAGCGACAGAACTGGTCGGTAATGTTCGAGTCAGAGAAGGCAGCGGTGGATTTCTGTAAGGAGGTACGCGTGGAAGAGTGCGTCCTGTTTGAAATAAGCGACGGGCTTTTCTCCCTCTCCTCCTGTGTTTTGTCCTGAAGTCTCACCCCCTGAAACTCACAGAGCGACACCAGGCAGCCGTTAGCCTGTTAATGAAGTGCTTTAATGTCACATATACTGACCTGTGCCTGCACTGATCACAACTTTCAGCACGAGCTTTACACGCTGTCTACTCTCAGTCTGCACTAGTGTACATTTCTGAAACGTATTATTCAGTGGTTCTATATCCTGGAGAAATCAGTCGTCTCCACTAACAGTAGATTGGGGATTGGGGTTAGACCTTTGATCACATTGGTAAAGCATGAAGTTTAAATACAGTGTGTTCCATTTGTTAGTGCATGTAGGCCGTATGTGTTTGTGCGCATGCCTGTGTGTGTGGGTTTTTTTTTTTTTTTTTTTTTTCAGTGTTGGTGATCTGCATGTGTTTCAGGTGTGTATAGCCAAGGTGAACTGCTCTTCCTCTTTGGATTCAGTGGTGACGCAGGACCTGCTGCTGGGGGAGGGGCAAGGGGCGGAGCCTGGAGACTCTCTGGAGGTGGCCTACACCGGCTGGCTGCTACAGAACAATGCTATCGGACAGGTGAGACTCTCTGAAAAGAAATCCTTTAATTTGGAGAAAAGGAGGAGACAGCAGATGCTCAGAGAGAGAGAGGCATTGGAATTTCTATACATGTAAGAATATACTGTTCAGTCATTTTCTCTTTTTTGAGATGTTGTCTGTGTTCTGTGTTTTCAGGTGTTTGACTCAAATCTGAACAAGGACAAGTTATTGAGACTAAAGCTTGGAGCTGGTAAAGTCATCAAGGTGAAGAAACGTGTTCTGGAATGTTCTTCATGATGACGAAGCAACAGATTTACGCTGTCTCCAAATAAAACACACTCTCTCTCTCTCTCTGTCTCTCTCTCTCTCTCTCTGTCTGTCTATCTGTCTGTCTGTCTCTCTCTCTCTCTCTCTCTCAGGGATGGGAAGAAGGGATGTTAGGCATGCGTAAAGGAGGCAAGCGACTTATGGTTATTCCGCCGAGTCTGGCTTACGGATCTCAGGGCGTCCTGAACCGCGTTCCAGCAGACAGCACTCTGGTCTTTGAAGCAGAGGTCCGCAGGGTAAGACTCGACTTCTCTCTCTCTCTCTCTCTCTCTCTCTCTCTCTCTCTCAGCATCTAATGCCCACACACATTGCTCCAGTACTTCCTCTGTGTTTACTATATAGCAGTTGCCTTTGAATTTCTCCCCCCTGGAATTTAACCAGAATTGTCTCCTTTGGGCCACATCTGTGAATTATGTCTATAATATTATCTGTGCACGTAACCACTCTTTCTCTGTATGAGAAATCAGATATGTGACAGTCTTGTTTTCACTGGTACCGTGTAAAAGTCCGGCTGATGCGGTGGTGTGTTCTGTGTGGTGTGCCATCAGGTGAAGTTCGCTAAGGACGGCGGCGGTTCTGAACGGGTCAGCGTGGGATCCAGAGACTCTGCTGGTCCGTCTCCGGTGCCCAGCGTGGACAGTCTGGGTCCTGAGCCCAGTTCTCAACCTCCCAACCCCGCACCAGTGCCAAGCAAACCAGGGTAAGAAAACAGGAGGCTCTTCCCTTGTGCTAAACTGAAAAAATAGTCAGAGAGAGAATGAGAAGTCCTTTTTCAGGCTGTTGGTCTTACACTGTGTACCTTTTGTCTACCAGGGATCCGTCTCTGAGAGCAAAGTCAAATTCCCTCAGTGAGCAGCTATCTGTGAGTTCCCCATCTCTTAGTTTTTGGGGGTTTTTTTCCCCCCACGATTCTGTTCTGTTTTGTGACATGAATGTTCTGCCAAACGCTTGTGTGTTGAGTCATCTGTTGAAAAATGTTTTATGTTATGTCAGTAGATCGTAGATGTACAGGCAGATGTGTGAGTGATTTGCGTGACGCATGTCCTGTGTGCGGTTCTGTTCCCCCTCCCCCCCCCCCACCCCCCCCCCCCCACCCCACCCCCGCCCCTGCAGAATCCTGATGCCACTAAAGCCAAACTCATTTCCCGCATGGCTAAAATGGGTCAGCCCATGTTACCCTTCCTCGCCGGCCCAGCGTCCTCATCCTCACAGGCGGAGTCCAGCGACTCAGAACTAGAGGTGAGGGTTTGTTCACCGAAACAGACCAACTTGCTGTGCCTGCTCGCGTGGATGCGATTGGTTTTTTTTGGTGGGGGGGGGGGGTCTGTTTAATGTGTCTGGGGCCAGTGCTCCGCCCCTCTGTTGTTTTCTTGTGTCTTTACCTGCCTGAGATCGGTTTGTTTTGTTTTGGTTTTTTTAACTCTCGATGAGCTCGATAGTTATTATTGTCAGGTCTTACCACCGGATCTCAAAGTTTCTGTGCGTGTGTGTATGTGCGTGTGTGTATGTATGTGTGTATGTGTGTGTGTGTGTGCGTGTGTGTGTGTGTGTGCGTGTGTATGTGTGTGCGTGCGTGTGTGTATGTGTGTGTGTGTGTATGTGTGTGTGTGTGTGTGTGCGTTCTGTTACAGGACCCCAGCGTGTCCAGACTGAAGGAGCGACTTCCTGCTCCGTCTCCTCAGCCTGTTCCCATCACCACTACTCCCCCAGTCTCAGTGCAGGGTCAGCACTCACACACATGCACACACACACACACACACACACACATGCACACCTCACACACACATGCACATACATGTGCACACACACATGCCCTGCTCTTACTTACACACACAGCTCATACACCTAACACATAAATAAATCCATAAATACGTAATCATATCTAAGCTCTGCATGAACACAGAACATAACTGCGTATAGTCGGGTAGTGTCGTTGCCTGACCTGTCAGAGAGGACACATGTCTACATATGTCATTCACTGTCTGGCCTTTGTGTTTGACAAGTGACCCCAGGAGCTGCCCTGATGCCCGTCTCCATGGCAACCGCCGCCCCACAGCCCATGCTGCCCGGAGCGGTACACGCCTTCCAGGTGAGCGGCAAAACACAAAACGCTCCCCCTGTTCATGTTAAAGCACATCTGCGGCCGGGAGCAGGCGTCTTAACACGGCTCAAAATCCACAACGAGAAAAAGACCTACGTGTGAGAAAGCGTTTTGTTTGTTTTTACTCTGATGTGCTTAGATACGGTAGTGAGAGAGAAAAAAAACTCCCTTTTGGAGCAGTCGCTTGGCCAGAATGTTTGTGGGTTTGTTTGTTTTTGGTGTCTGTCTGTCTGTTTGTTTGTTTGTCTGTTTGTTTGGGACTGAGGTGAAATGTTTTTTTTTTTATTTGTCCTCTAGCCGTACACTCACACAACATCATCTCTGGCTCGCTCTCCTTTTCAGCCCGTGGGCCAGATGTATCCCACACAGACTGTGCCTTACCAAGGTAAAGTACGACCCAACACCCATCCTACAAACCCGCTCCCCTCCCTCATACACACCACCCTGTCTGGGTACAAACCCACTCCTCTCCCTCATACACACCACCCTGTCTGGGTACAAACCCACTCCTCTCCCTCATACACACCACCCTGTCTGGGTACAAACCCACTCCTCTCCCTAATTCACACCACTCTGTCTGGGTACAAACCCACTCCTCTCCCTCATTCACACCACCCGGTCTGGGTACAAACCCAGAACCCGGTCTGGGTACAAACCCAGAACCCGGTCTGGGTACAAACCCAGAACCCGGTCTGGGTACAAAACCAAAACCCGGTCTGGGTACAAAACCAAAACCCGGTCTGGGTACAAACCCAGAACCCTGTCTGGGTACAAACCCACTCCTCTCCCTAATTCACACCACCCTGTCTGGGTACAAACCCAGAACCCTGTCTGGGTGCAAACCCAGAACCCTGTCTGGGTGCAAACCCAGAACCCTGTCTGGGTTTTGTCCTCCCCCCCGCTGACTCAGACCTGTCCTCGCGGGCCTTTGTCCGTGGTGCGACGCGCTGACTTGTGAATGTCTCTTTGTCATTTGGGCTCAAGGAACGGGTGACGTCACGTCCTTTTTGATGACGGAGGCCCGGCAGCACAACACTGAGATCCGACTGGCTGTCGGAAAAGTGGCTGACAAAGTCGACCAGTTGGCTTCTAAGGTCAGTAGGATGCTTGGCTTTTTATATCTCTTTACTTCTCTCTGTTTCTCTCTCTGTCTCTCTCTCTCTTTTCCCTGCCTTTTTTTTCTTCTGAAGTGTAGGTTTCGATTGACACCTGTCCTCTCTTTGACAGCTGGATGACCTGCACAAACAGGGCGGCGTCTCTATGGGCCTGTCCAACGTCTCCATGGAAACGGCTATGATTATGCACAACATCCAGAGAATCATACAGGTGACTGCTTTTCCTCGCAGAGTGAAAACCTGGATGAGGGATTCACGAAAGGAACGGGCGAATAACCTCTCCTCCTCTTTTTCCGTTCTACCAGGAGAATGAGTGCTTGAAGAAGGAGGTGTTTGAGAAGAGCTCTCGCATCGAGGAGCAAAACCGCAAAATAGGAGAACTCATCAACCAGAACCAGAGGTCTGTTCTAGAGAATTCCGTCATGTCAGTCTTTCTCTCCTGAGAGAGAGAGAGAGAAAGGGATAGATAGAGAGGGTGTGAGAGGGGTTTATCTATTTCTCTATTCACCTGTAGACAGGTAAGCATGCACAGGGCTTAACCAGTCCTTTCTCATAACTGATCATTTTCAGTTATTAGGCAGTTTGTGCACAAACAGTTAGTCTGAAGAGACAGCTTCAGCCCCTCTGAACTGTTGCCATGCCCTGTCAGTCAGTGAGGGATGATGGTGTCTGTTGGTTTCTGTGCTCCTGTGTAGCAGCAGTTTTTTACTGTGTAGCAGGAAACTTGATCAAGATATGGATGGGAGATTGTTTTGAGAAAGAAGAAGCCAACCAGTTTGTGAAGTTAGTGAAGTTTCTCTTTGTGTGTGCGTGTGTGTGCGTGCCTGTGTGTGTGTGTGTGCGTGTGTGCTCTCCAGGTACATGGAGCAGAGTAATTTGTTGATGGAGCAGAGAAATGACTCAATGAAGAGCTCAAGTGAACAGAACCAGGCCAGAGTACTGCACTTAGAACAGGACAAGGTACTGTCTCTAACCACACACACACACACACACACACACACGACAGCATTACTGCCCTTTCACACTCCCTCACACGCACACACTAATGCACACACCACACACACATAACAGCGTTACTACCCTTACACACACACACACACTACTTAACACACTCAGCACAGAGAACTGGATGAAATTTAGCATCACTGACCCTAGCATGATAAATGCCACCACAATACATACTTGACACACTCAACCTTGTGTTCAGTTTATACACAGAGAATAGGACACAGTATAGCATCCTCCAATAGAGAAAGAAGGCTTTACAAATTGAATGATATTTTCAAAAGAAAAGAAAAAAAACCAAATTGACATGGTAGAATTAGTTGAATGGATCATTCTCCATCCAGACCCTGGGTCAGTGATATCTGACTGCACTCTCTCCAAAGGACCCGGTTTCTTTCTCTTCCTTTTCCCACTCCAATAACAATGTGCTTTTCTTCCTTTGAGTGCTCCTGTTTCCTATTCCTGGAATGCTGTTTTTTGTTTTATTTTGTTTTGTTTTTTTTTTTGTTCTGTAACTACCCAGTTTCTGAAGTTCCTTGATCAGGTTGGAGTGTTTTTAAAATTAACAGCCGTCGTTGCTTGAACGACTCACTGACCAATGGGAACGTAACTTCTGTTCTCCTTATTTCTCATTTAATTCCTGGCTTTCATTCCAACGCTCTGATTGGTCTTTTCCCTCTGTTCTGATTGGCTGTGAGCTTCTATTAGTGACTGCTCTCTTTTCCCAGCATGCACTGCCACAGGACCTGGGTCCAGACCAGGTGAGGTCGTCTGCTCTTTTTCTCCGTATGTGTGTGTCTCATTCTCTTTTTCTTCATCATTTCATTCCATCAGTCTTTTCAACACGTGTTCTAATTTTTCTTCATCCCCCCCCCCCCCCCCCCCCCACCCCCTTTTTTTGTCTTTCTTTTTTAACAGCTGCCAACCAGTCTCTCCATCATAATTTCATCACCACTTAATACTGTATAACTGCCACCCGTTACCCAACCAGGATGTTTACTTAATACTCTCTCTCTCCCTCTCTCTCACTCACTCTCTCCCTCTCCCTCTCTCTCTCACTCTCTCCCTCCCTCTCTCTCTTACTCTCCCTCTCTCTCTTACTCTCCCTCTCTCTCTTTCTCTCTCACTCTCTCACTCTCTCTCTCACTCTCTCTCTCTCTCTCTCTCTCTCTCTCTCTCTCTCACACTCTCTCTCTCTCTCTCTCTCTCTCTCTCTCTCTCTCTCTCTCTCACACACACACTCTCTCTCTCTCTTTCTCTCTCTCTCTCTCTCTCTCTCTGTGTCAGGTGCGGTTGACTGAGGAGTTA